>NW_020940360.1:36193408-36228423 GCF_900497805.2 Vombatus ursinus
CACACACACACACACACACACACACACACACACACACACACACACACTCAGTTGTTTTTCAGTCAAGTCTGACTTCATGACCCTGTTTGGGTTTTTCTTGGCAGAAATACTGGAGTAATTTGCTGTTTCCTTCTCTAGTTCATTTTACAGATGAAGAAACTGAGGCAAATAGAGTTAAGTGACTTGCCCAGGGTCACGCTGCTAGTAAGTGTCTGAGGTCAAATTTGAACTCAGGTCTTCCTAACTCCAGGCCCAACACCCATCTAGCTTTGTTGACTCTGTGTGTGTGTGTGTGTGTGTGTGTGTGTGTGTGTGTGTGTGTGTACACATGTGGCCAATAGAATGTAAGCTCAATGAGGGCAGGAACTCCTTTTTTTATGTTATAGTATCCCCAGCACATAGAAAAGGGCCTGACGTATAATAGGTACTTATAAATGCTTGTTGGTTGATTGATGGGACGAAGGGCAAGTGTCCCAATTTTTGAAAGACAGTAAAGGTGTGGTCTTTACACTTGTCTTGACTTCTACTCCTAGCAAAATTCTAGAACACATTATTAAAGAGATGAATGGTGAGCATTTAGAAAGGAAAGCAGTGATCTGGAAAAGCCAACATGGTTTCATCAAAAGCAAGTCATGCCAGTCCAACTTCATTACGTTTTTGACAGGGTAATTAGCCTCATAGGTCAGAGCAATGCTATAGACATCATATGATTAGGTTTCAGCAAAGCATTTGACCAAGTCTGTCATGCTGTCTTTGTGGACCAAATGGAACAGTATAGGTTGAATGATAATAGATAGATAATAGAATTAGGGGAATGACCAGACCCAAACAGTAGTGGCTAATGGATTGGTGTCATGTTGGAGGGAAGTCTCTAATAGGATGCTTCATGGATCAGTGCTTGGCCTTATGCTATTCAATATCAGTATCATAGATGAAGTATCATAAAGATATTGCTTATCAAATTTGAAGATAATGCAAAGCTATGAAGTATAACACATGGGAAGACAGAATTAGGATCCAGAAGGGTGTTAACTAAACACGTTAGGTTATATCACCCACATTTCCCAGAGTTTTATGCAGTGCCTGGCAGATAGCAGTGCTTAATAAAGGCTTGTTCCTTTTCCTCTTGTTCCCTGTATCCTTCCAAGAAAGGCATTCTTTATAATAAAATTCATTTTAAAAAGGGAAAAAAAATACATCAAAACTAACATGCTGAGAAAGTTCAATGTTAGCTGTTGTGTTCCACACCCATAGTTCCTCCCATCATCTTCTTTCCCTATCCCTAACCCTAGCCTTCTCAAAGAGAAGTGAAAGGAAGTTTGTTCTCT
The DNA here is from genome assembly GCF_900497805.2 of Vombatus ursinus. Classification (NCBI taxonomy): domain Eukaryota; kingdom Metazoa; phylum Chordata; class Mammalia; order Diprotodontia; family Vombatidae; genus Vombatus; species Vombatus ursinus. Next base: position 36,194,737 of record NW_020940360.1, read on the forward strand.
TTGGGACCATGCTGGGTCATTTTATTTTCACAGCATTCATTTTTGATCACTTTGTTGATATTGCTCTTTTCATTTACGCTATTGACAGTGTTCTATTGTTTCCATGGCTCTGCCTTCTTCACTTTGCATCAGTTCATATAAATCTTTCCATGCTTCTCTGTATACATAATCTTCCTTGTTTCTTAGAGCCCAATATTATTCCATTATGTTCATGTACCAAAACTTGTTTAGCCATTTCCTAATGGATAGGCTTCTTTTTTTCCAATTCTTTGCTACTACAAAAAGTGCTACTGTAAATATTTTGATGTTTGTAGGGGCATTTCTTTATATCACTGACCTTCTTGGGGTATATACCTAGAAATGGAACATCTGGGTCAAAGGACATTTTGACTACTTTATTTGCATAATTCCTAATAACTTTTGAGAATGATAGGACCAATTCAGAGTATGCCCAGCAGAGCATTAGTATGTCTTTCCATAACCCTTCTAATATTAACTATTCCCATCTTTTTGTCATCTTGGCCATTTTGCTAGGTATGAAAACTTAAGAGTACTTTACATTTCTCTTATTAGCGATTTGGAGCATTTAGTAAGATGAAAGCCAGTAGGAATAACTTTAAAGTTGTACATTTGATTCACACAATCAGCTTCATAGAATAAGGTACATGATATGTAGAAAGATAGGGGGAGATAGGGTTGATGGACTTGAGGTTGGCAGACAAAAAAAAAAACTAGTAGCATCATAAGAGAAATATAGTGTTCAGAAGGAGGTGATCAATTCCATTTTACTCAATCTAGGTCAGAACATATGTGCAGTACAGAGTTCCATTCTACGCACCACATTTTAGGAAAAATTAAGACAAGTTGGAGTGTTTCCAGAATAAAATAACCAAGGTGGTGAGGAAGGGCCTGGAGACCAGGGGATACACAATGATCAGTAAAAAGAACTGGGGATATTTAGCTTAGAGAAGGAAAAAAGTTAAGGGGGCAAAAAAGGAGTTGATAACCATAGATGTTTTCCAAAAGACAAATGAGCTGCCACGAATGGTGGCGGGTTCCTCCTTGTTGGGGTTTTCTAGGATGGTTGGATAATCACTTTGGGAGAGTTTTAAAGTGGGGATTGTTGGTCAGGTACGGCTCCAACTAGCTGTCATCTTCCAGATATAAGGCTTTGTGATTCTAAGCTTTTCTCCCCAAGTTTCAGTAGGAAAACTAGTAACACCAACAATAATAGTAACAGTGACTAACATTTACGGAGCACTTTAAAGTTTGCATGGCAATTCACATGTATCTCACATTTTATCCTGATAACTCTGAAGACTGCTGATACTCTTATTTCCCCATTTTACTGATGAGTAAACTGAGGCAGAGAGCAGTTAAAGTGGCTTGCCTAGGACACACAGCTAGTAAATGTCTGAGGCAGGATTTAAACTCAGGTAAGAAGCGCATGACAACTGCAAAAAGAATGCCAACACACATCACAGATGTTGATTTTGGCATTTTTCAAGATGATGATAATGGAACATTAGGTAGTTTTTAAAACAACCAGGAATCTGACTGTAGATATTTTACAAATGTTCCATCATGTAGAGTGTGAGATGTGTCAATGGAAGGTCTGTGTATCTGGAAATCTATTCACATGTGGGTGTGTGGGGATGGGGAATAATGGTAGAGTATGTTTGGATATATGTGTGTTTTGTGTTTTACTAATGTTACTGGAAAAACCTGCCTGGGTCTTATTAGGTAATTTAATGAGATGCCTCGGGGAATGTATTCTGTCACTAATAACCTCCAAAGTGAGTCTTGCAGACTTGGGGCGAGGAAATAACTCACCTATTTAATAAATTAGATTTCATTTCAGAATCCAAAGAAAATCAAAATTGCTGAGTACAATCAATAATGGACTTTCTCTCATTATAATGGCCACTTTCCCAGGGGCAAGAATATCTTAGTACAGTCATGTGGCATAGTAGAAGTAAAAACCAGTTGCTTACTTTTTCAAGGCAACTCTTCTAAAAGACAACCTCTTTTTAAAAATTTGTTGATTTATTTTTTAAGAGCAATAAATGTGTTCCCCATCACCCAATAGTGGACATTTTTGTGAAAATGAAATCAGATGACACTGATTTACTTCTAGATATTCTTGAAAACTTACTCTCGAGAAGTAAGATATAAAGAAGCGATTTCAAAGTCTTATTTCTAGACAGAAATGTTCTAATCCTTGCACCACACCCCCTCTGGAAAGTAACTTAGGTGAAAAAACACTTCTTTTACTATATCTCCAAATGCAAACCAAAAGGGTTGTTCTATTTGATAAGTATATTCACTTATATATGGGGGGGACAGACCTGTGTTTTTTATTTGTTTTTTTTAATCAACATAGAGAACTTCTGGTGAGGAAATTTTCCCAATGAATACAGATTGTCATCTGTTCTGCAGTTTACAGTCTTAAAGAATTTCGTGGGGCACCAGAAGTGACTTGTACAGAATCACACATTTTGTGCCAAAATTATTCAGTCACATTTCAGTCACGTCCAACTCTTGGTGATCCCATTTGGGGTTTTCTTGGCAAAGATACTAAAGTGGTTTACTGTTTCCTTCTCCAACTCGTTTAACAGATGAGGAAACTGAGGCAGACAGGGTTAAGTGACTTGCCCAGGGTCACACAGCTAGTAAGTGTCTGAGGCCAGATTAGGAAAGATAAGTCTTCCTCACTCCAGGCTTGGCATTCTATATATTATGCCACCTAGCTGCACCTAGGCAGTGTGCCAAAGGTAGGCCTTAAACCCATATTTCTGATTCTGAGACCGCCAAGCTGCCTCTCATAAACAGGCATGTGTAAGATAAAAGATTATTAACATTGGGAAATTCTTCAAGGGACACCCCCTTTTCATAGTTGGTTTGAATTTAGCAAAACTTGAAAATACATTCTCTCCTTCCCTGCTCTATCCCAAAACAAAACAAAACAAAACAAAAAAAATATATCTCTTAGTGTTGCCCATAAAATGGAAAAAGCCATGCATGGAAAAAGACCTCCAGCACATTGAGGCAGCGTCAATGAAGGATCAGTGTCTCATAGGGTAAGAAGAATGAACTTCATAGATGGAAAAAAGGCCCACATCAAAGGCCTCAGCGTTCCACAAGGTACAAGGAGTCTTCCTTAAGGGAAAACAAGCCCGACTATTTCTTATTGTTTGACGTTTGATTTCCCAAGAGTATCTTGTTGGTTGTAGGTGTCATTTTGAACTCTTGTCTCATACATCAAATGGTGCTAGTGCCATTAAAAGTGAAAGAGATGGATGATACTAAAAATTTCTAAAATACTTTAATGCAGTGAAAGGTTGGCTTAGGTCTTGGTGGTGACCTGCTGCCTCCCTGAGTCTATTGGACCTAGAGAATATTCTTAGCCCACATTGTCTCCTAATAAAGCTCAAGACCTTTCTGCTTAATTTGGGTCAATTTTGATAGAAGAGCTACCCCGAACGGGACTATTTTTTAACTTTATTTCCCAGTTGTTTTTAATCTTTGTTTTTTGGGTATTCCTAGTTTCTTTGATGGGAAACTTTTTTGAGAGGGGTGTTGGGTTGGGTTTTTTACATTTTAAAGAAATATGATTTCTCAAGACATTAGCAAAGAAATATTATTTAAAGAACTGTAAAAATAAAAGGCAGTAGAATATAATCTCCCAAGCAAACTTGGCTTCATCGTTCAGCCATTCATCACATGTATCACCTATATATTCCTATCTCAGACGCCTCTTTATGGCAGCTGTATAAATGCCAAAGATACTGGCTTTGTGACTCTTGGTTATGTTACCCCTATCAGCACTGCAGTCCTGTCTTTATGAGAGCACATGCTTCAAATGTTTGGAGTTGTTTGCTTATAGTAAAATCCTGTTGACTCTGTGTTTTTTAAAGACATTCTGGTGGAACACATGGATTTGTATCATCTACATAAATACAGTTGGTGATTGCCAATTTTCTAAAACTCGGATAACTTTAAAATTTGTTCTTTTAATATAGAGCGCCAAGAGAGTTATTTCATCTTTAAGTTGGATTAATTCAGCTGGCCTCGAAGACCTGATGGGGAGAATGCCAGCCTTGCTCTCCCCCACTCTCTCTCTCTCTTAGGTTTCCTGGGAAGCATTTTGCAAATTAGGATCTGTCCATGCTGGGGTGTATACCATCACCCATTGAATCTATCCAATGAGCTCAGTAATAACAAAAGTGATAACCCCTTGAATTCATTTTAAGCATTGCCTCTGAAGAGCCAAAAGACCTTTACATATATTATCCTGCATTATCCTTACATCATCTTTGTCAGGGAGGGATGGGGCAAGTATTATAATGGCTGTAATGAAGATGGGGAAACTGGAGTTCAGGCTGATTAAATGACTTGCCCATGGTCACAGGGGGTTAGTCAGTAGGGAGCTAGGACTGGAATCTAGGTCATTCTTGTCAGGTGTACTTATCTACCAGATGGAGTGGATTATTTCATGGCAGATGCTACAATTTGTATTTTTTGTGGTATAATGAGGAGTAGGAGGAAGATAGAAGATAGAGTGGGGGGGGTGGGATTAATCTTTCTACCTCCCACCTTTCAGTACTCTAGCAAATGTTTCTGTCACTCTTCATATGTTTGGGAGTAAGGTCACAGGTGGAGATATGAACAGGAGAGGATGTAGGGAATGGAACCACAGGGTAACAGGGATGTCTTCCCAATCCTAATGGCTAGAAATAAAGGATGCATATCTACTTTAGACAACATGCAAGGGGCAAACTCAGTGTGTCCTTGTGTAACGTTTAATTTTGTTCCAATATGCTTACTTAATTAGACTTTAAATAGATTTGGGTTTTTTAGGCGGGGGTAGAACAATTTTTTCTAAAAATTGTGGATTTTTTTTTTCTCCCTCTTACAGAACTCCATCCGTCACAACTTGTCCCTCCACAGTCGATTCAAAAGGGTACAAAATGAAGGGACTGGGAAAAGTTCTTGGTGGATGATCAATCCAGACGGGGGCAAAAGCGGAAAGGCCCCTCGGCGAAGAGCTGTCTCCATGGACAATAGCAACAAGTACACCAAGAGTAGGGGGCGAGCAGCTAAGAAAAAGGCTTCTCTGCAGGCTTCCCAGGAAGCCACAGAAGATAGTCCTTCCCAGCTCACCAAGTGGCCGGGCAGCCCCACCTCTCGAAGCAGCGATGAGCTGGACACATGGACGGACTTCCGCTCCCGAACCAACTCCAACGCCAGCACGATAAGCGGGCGCTTGTCACCCATCCTGGCGACCACTGAGCTGGATGAAGTCCAGGATGACGACCCGCCGCTTTCCCCCATGCTGTATAGCAACTCGTCAAGCATGTCCCCATCGGTCAGCAAACCGTGCACCGTGGAACTCCCACGGCTGACCGACATGGCAGGCACGATGAACTTAAATGACGGACTGACAGACAACCTCATGGATGACCTCTTGGACAATATCACGCTCCCGCCCTCCCAGCAGTCACCATCATCAGGACTCATGCAGAGGAGTTCTAGCTTCCCATATACTGCCAAGGGCTCGGGTCTGGGTTCTCCATCAGGCAGCTTGAACAATGCTGTGTTCGGCCCCTCTTCTCTGAACTCTCTGCGCCAGTCTCCCATGCAGACCATCCAAGAGAACAAGCCGGCCACCTTCTCTTCCATGTCACACTACAGCAACCAGTCGCTCCAGGACCTGCTGACGTCTGACTCGCTGAGCCACAGCGATGTCATGATGACTCAGTCGGACCCTTTGATGTCCCAGGCCAGCACAGCTGTGTCTGCCCAGAATTCACGGAGGAGCGTCATGCTCCGCAATGACCCAATGATGTCCTTCGCTGCTCAGTCCAACCAGGGAAGTTTGGTCAATCAGAATCTACTCCACCAGCAGCACCAAACCCAGAGTCCTCTTGGCGGTAACCGTGCCTTGTCTAACGCCGTCAACAGCATGGGCTTGAGTGACGCCAATGGCCTAGGGTCAGCCAAACACCAGCAACAGTCACCCGTCAGCCATTCTATGCAAACCCTTTCTGACTCACTCTCAGGGTCCTCTTTGTATTCCACTAGTGTGAACCTTCCGGTCATGGGCCACGAGAAATTCCCAAGTGATTTGGACCTGGATATTTTTAATGGGAGCTTGGAATGTGACATGGAATCCATCATTCGCAGTGAACTCATGGATGCCGATGGGTTGGATTTTAACTTTGATTCCCTCATCTCTGCTCAAAACGTTGTCAGTCTGAATGTGGGGAACTTCACTGGTGCTAAGCAGGCCTCATCTCAGAGTTGGGTGCCAGGCTGAAGGACCTTTGAGGAAAGGGGGAATGGGCAAAGCAGGTCAGTGTCCCTGTAGCTGTGATGACATTTTAAAAGGAGGGTGAATAGATCTGGGAAAAGGGGGGGATTTTCATCTGTTTGCCATTACTTTGATTTTTACAGCACATTAAGAAGTGAGTTCTCAGAGATTTTTATAAAAATCGGGTAGTTTAGTACCAAGCCAAGTAAAGCTTTAACACAGGGGGTCTGCAAACAGGAAACTGCTATCTGCTTGAAGCCTTACCTGATAAGTCTCCAGGCCGGTTGCTGATATGCTGCCGTCTTCCTGGCCCTCCTGCCCTGCAAAGGTTTCCAGAGTGGAAGTAGATGACTTTGGGGCCTCACTTGCCCCTACACTCCATACTCCAGGTCTCTGTTGTCGGTAATAGACATCCTACCGCCACTTACCCTCTGATCTGCTTGAAGTAGTGTCAGTGAATGAGGCCTGTACCATCTCAGGCTTACCTGATCTCTTGGGTTTTGTTTTGTTTTTGTTTTTTTCTTTAAATGTGCTTTCCAACAGTTCTAAATTTAGCTATAAAACATTTTCTCTGGGCTCTAACTTTGTAGGAATCATCCCAGAAGCAAAACCTAATGGGTTATTTTTCCCCAACCATGTTAGCTGTATTTTTTTTAAGACTTACACTGCTATTAATTTTTTTTTAAAAAGTATTTGAAATCGAAACCCTTGGTAGACCTCTGTAAATAGGAGTTATTATTCAGTTCCCCTCCCTCCCCCACCTTAGAGAACAAATAATCAGTCAATCAACAAATATTCATTGTTTACTGTGTGCCAGTCACTAGGAGATTAAAAAAAAAAGAAAGAAAATATTCTTTGCCCTCGAGGAGCTTATGTTCTAACAGAGGAAATATGTACCTTCTGTATATACTGTACATGTACAGACTATATACACACAGATAGATAGCATAAATATAAAGCAAATAAATACAAATACAGAGTTGTCTCAAAAATCTTAGTAGTTTTAATAACTCTTAAGGTGTCCCAAAAGTCTTAATGAAATTTTAATAAATCTGTAAAGTGATTTAATGCCATTTTGGGTGGGAAGACACAAGCAATTATGGGGGAGGGACTGGTCAGGAAAGGCTTCTTGCAGAAGATGGTTCCTGAGCTGTGTTTTAAAGGAAAAGAAGAAGGACTCTGAGGAAGACTTCATTCCAGTTACTCACTCAGTGAATGAGCATTTATTTAGGGCTTACTCTGTGGCAGGCACTATGCTAAGTGCTTGGGATACAAAGAAAGGCAAAAACATTCCCTGCCCTCAGGGGAGTTCACTCTCTCAATACCATGGCAGTTGAAAAGGGATGGGTTGGGGTTAGAAGTGTTCCAAGAGAAGGCCTGTTTAGCTGGATCATAGAGCTAGGGAAGGAGAGGCTGGAAGGCTAAGGCTGTGGTGTATGACTTAGACACAGAATGGAAACTAGTCTTAAGACCTCCCAAACTTTTTGCGCTATGATCAATTTTTTTTTATTTTATCTAGAAGTCAAAAGGTAAGGGAGACTTTTCACCAAATGCCAAGGTGGTAGCCAGACTTTGTTTGGAAGTTTAGTTACCTTTTACCTTCGTATGGAGAGAGGTCTGGGCTCAGCAGAAAGGTGCAGATTAAAAAAGAGAAATGATCAGTGATCATAGGAACTGAGAGGTCACCTAATCATTGATCTAGGGCTATGAGGACAGTCAGTCAGTAAACACTGATTAAGTGTCTACTGTGTTCCAGGAACTGTGCTAGATCTCAGAGGACACCTAGCCCAGCCTCTTTGTTTTACAGATGAGGAAACTGAGTCCAAGGGAAACAAAGAGATTTGCCTGAGGTTATGCACAGATAGTAAGTAGCAGCAAGGCCAGGATTTGAATCCAAGTTCTTAATCATTCCGGTGTAACTACCACTGCCTGCAAATTAAAAGCCATAACAACTTACCCTTATTTGACTCACTCTGCTGTAGCCAAGGGGTAGCTAGGTGGCATAGTGAGTAGAGCGCCGGGCCTGGAGTCAGGAAGACATGAGTTCAAATGCAGCCTTAGACACTAGCTGCATGACCCTGGGCAAGTCACTTTACACTGCTTGCCTTAGTTTCCTCATCTGTAAAATGAGCTGGAGAAAGAAGTGGCCAACCCTTCCAGTATCTTTGTCAAGAAAACCCCAAATGGGGAGGATTGAAAATGACTAAACTCATAAAAGCAGCAATGAGCCATAGCTAAAGATTTCAGGGGTCTCTTAGAGACAAACTGGCCCTAGAGGATGGGTGGTTGTAAGTCTGGGAATGTCAGCAGTGTGATAATTCTAAAACTTCTCAACTTTCCCAGGCACTGGCAAGACCCTAATGTAATTCAGACATCTGTTTTCAGTGATTTAATAGCCTTTGAGATGGTAAGGAGGCTGTAATGGAAGCTACTAATTAGGGTGACAGCCCTTCCTTCCCTGCCAGCCTGTTAATGCCTGGAGCCCACATCAGCATGATGGGACATTGACTTCAGAAGTTTACATATTTAGTTCTGGAAGACTAAATTAAATACTTTGGCCTCTGTTACAAAGCTGAGACAAATGTGTCAAAGATAGAAAAATTTAATCTTCGGGTAAGAAGGCTTCTTTTGAGCCCGTTTAAAAGAATAATTTCAGAGAATAAATATGCAAGAAAATGTATCTATTCTCTTGGCTGATGTTTCCAGCTGTTAGGAATCTTGAAAATCACCCAACCCTCATTTTTTTTTATGAGAAATCTAGTTAGTTACCCAAGGTCACCCAGACAACCCCTCTAAGTCCCCTCTGAATCAAATAGTTGATTTATTTGGTTTTTTAGTTTGGTCTGATTGAAAAATATACACATGCACAAAGAACTTCTAAGGGAAAGAAACATTCCTCCATTGTTTTAAATTTTGTGGCACACAATAGTGACAAGCAGCTAAACAAGTTTGGAAACAGAATTCCTTTTTTGCGTGGTAAATGCTGCATCTTGGGGAGGTGATACAGACTGGGCACTCAGTCATTGTCTCCCCTCACCCCCCCCCCCCCCAAGGAAATAAACCAAAGACTCAAAACTTTATTTACTTGGCTTGTAGCATGTTCCTTTGCTTAAAAGAGAAAATCATTTAATCTTAAAAATCTAAAATAACGAGGAACATCCAATGCCCTTTGTCTAATAGTCATTATTTAGGCCTACCTAGGAAATTACAAGGGTAGAATGGCCCTGAAAGGATTCTTACTCCCGGGCACATTATAAGTAATCAATAAATACCTGCTGATTAATCCGTGTCCTCCCCCTCACCTGTTTCTCTCTTTAGGGAAGCCTTCCCTAAAACCATCATAGACCAAAAGAAATATGGCCTGGGTAATAGATCCCATTTTTCCTTTATAAAGAAAAGATTTCTCCAGATTAAGTCCCATGCCTACAACTCATGGCTGTAGGGTTGTGCATACCTCATCAGGTGGCTACTCTGTGAGCATTGAGGTGCAGTAGGAAGGGTCTTTGGTATTAAAGGACCTAGGTTCAATCCCAACCCTGCTACTTACTACCTTGAGCAAATGACTTAACCTTCATGGGCCTCAGTTTCCTCATCTGTAAAATGAAGGTGTTGGACTACATGACATGCAGTGAGTGAGGTAGCATATCAGGGACAACTTTGTACTTGGTAGTCAAGAAGACCTTGAGTTCAGATCCTGCCTCAGGATTTGCCTTGCTAGCTGTGTGGCCCTGAGCAAGTCACCATTCTCATTTTCCTCATCTGTAAAATGAGGGAACTGTACCCAGTAGCCTCCAAAGTCTTTTCTAGCTCTGAATGCATGATGTCTTTCTCAGAGAGTTGTTTCCTTTACATAATGACACTGCCTCTCACTTATTGTACGTACACACACACACACACACACACACACACCCCACGCACTTTTTAACTAGTACCCAGAATTTGTGGTTCTGCTTCTTGGTACTTGTGTGACCTTTGGTAAATCATAGGAAAAATCACTTTGGCCTTCATTTACTTCATCTGTAGATGAGAGCTTTAGGCTCAGTGGTCCTTTTAGCCCTGAATCTCAATGATTATATGAACAGGCTTACCTGTCCTGCATTCGTCCCACCTCCAGTCACTGGAGCTGCCCCAGCAGTCCTCCTGGCCTCTTGATTTGATCATGTTGAAATTGAGAAAATTGTGGGGTGAAGTTTGGAGGAAAGGGCCTGCTAGTGCTGTGAGAAATTGGAGGTGAAAGAGGTTACTCTTGCATGAGTGTAGAGAAGGGGATTTTAGGGAGAGGCTTCGTGGAAGAGGTGGCCTGTGAGTTAGGCCTTGAGAAAAAGGGACTCTCCAATTGCTTGTCAGATAAAAAATATAAACTAGTTCTGGCATTGGCCTCAAATTTCTCATGCTGCTTTAAAAAAATGTTATTGATCTAAATGTTTAGGTTGTCCCATCACCATAATTTCCTAATATGCTACACCCACACATTTCTTCCAGCTCACCACGTACCCAAGTGCCCACCTTAACAGGGTAACAAGTGTCAAGAAAGAATTCAAATCCAGGTCCTCTGGAGACACACCTAGAACCCATGTCAACTTCACCTCCCTTGTTACCATGTTTATTTGTGTATATAACTTTCTTGCATTTGATTTTTTTAAATTGTTATCATTTTTAAAAATTATCTTTGTTTCTGAATATATCTTTCCTTACTTTCCCAACCCATCAAGCCATCCTTTGTAACAAAGAATTAAAAAAAAAGAGGTGAAAAAAAGCAATTCAACAAAATTAATCAACACAGTAGCCAATTCTGACAGTAAATGTATTATTCCACACCTGTAATCTCCCATCTCAGCTAACATTTTCTCAGCTCTACCCTGTGGCCAAACTTCTTGGTCATTGTAAATTCATGGTCACTGTAAATACAGTTTGGGGTAGTTTTCCACTGTGGCTTGGGTAAGCCAATTAAGACTGGCCCTAAACATTAACCCTGTGCCCATAATTGCTTTCTAGGCCAGCACTGACTTTTGAAATAGATTGTGTCACAGTACTTTGTAAATGGGCTACTTAAAACTGAGTTGTTTTGTTTTGTTCTTTTTAGAAAAGTCCCCAGGCCAGCCCTCACAAATCCATTTAACTACTAATGAACTTGAAATTTGCCCACTAAAGTCTTCTTCTGGTACCTTATTTTTTCTATTAATCAGTCATTCAATAAACATTTATTAAGCACCAACCATGTGCCAGGCACTGTTAGCCCTGGTGATACAAAAAGAGGCAAAAGACAGTTCCTGCCCTTAAGGAGCTTGCAGTCTAATGGTGAAGAGATAATAAGCAAAGAAATATGTGCAAATAAGCTACATACAGTATAAACAGGAAATAATTAAGAGGGAAGACATTAAATAAGTAGGGGTTAGGGCATCCTATAGCCTGGAGGTGACCTTGGTCTCTCAAAAGTTCTGGCTTGGCTTCTACCAAGATAGAACTTCAGATAAGGCCCAGCGATGGATTGCTCTCAGAGAAGTGTGACTAAATTCAGAGAGGCTCATCACTAGTGTTGACTACTGAGTAATTTATTTGGTCCCAACTTAAACTATCATTGGCTATTAGATTTAGACCTGGAAGGGGCCTTAGAAAGCCATCTAATTAATCCTGTCATTTTCCAGATAAGGGAATAGAAGCCTAGAGAAATTAAGCTATTAGTCCAAGTTCTCACAGCTAGAAAGGGGCTGACCCAGGATTCGAACTTGGGTTCCCGAGTCCAAAACTAGCACACTTTCTGCCATACTGTACTGTCTTAGGACACTGTGATTGGGTCCACATACATAAAGTCACTCATCCTTTGAAATTTAAAGGCCTGAAAAAAGTATTGTGCCATGCTAGGAGTCCCATGGAACCTTTGCACTCTGTAGGATGAATGTTTCTGTTGGGGCATCACAGTCCTAACTTCAGCTGCCAAGAAAGTAGGTCCTATTGCCATGGTGGTAGCAGAAATAGGGAGTAGGGCAAGGAGGCTTGAGGAACTAGGAGCTCATCGTGATGAACCCAGGAATTGGCCTTCCTACCTCCATTTCTATATCCACCATCTGTTACTTTCTGCCAGGATTTTGTCTGCTTCACTGGTCCCCTGCAGGACGGAACACACACGGTCTCTTGTTTTCTTGTTCCTGGATAGGATCATAGATTTAGGGATGGATGAGAAACCTCAGAGGTCATGTTGTCCAGCTCTCCTTGTTTTCTAAATGAGAAAACTGAGACCCAGGCAGGTTAAAAGTGAGTTGACCAGCCACAGAGCCCCAGACTCAATCCCATCCTGGACTGACACTAAAATGAGGGGAGTAGTAGAGTCAGACCTACAGAACAGATCTAAACAACTGTTAACCTTGCAGTGCTAAGGTAGAGAGCATGGAAATGCCCAGCAGAAACAGCTGAGAGGATGCTCACAGCAGACATGCCCCCCCTCCCCCCCCACACCCCACTCCTTTAAGATTTACAAATAACTTTCCTCAGAACAACCCTATGAAGTAGGTAGTATCATCCCTATTTTTAAAGACAAGGAAACTAAGACATCCGGTGGTAAAGTGAGCTGTCCAAGTACATACAGCTAGTAAGCCAAGAACAGAGCGTCAGAGAGGCAGTCTGATCCAACAGGGAATTTTTGTGACTTGTTCAGTTGTTTCAGTCATGTCCCCATTTGAGGTTTTCTTGGCAAAGATACTGGAGTGGTTTGCCATTTCCTTCTCTGGCTCATTTTACTGGTTAGCAAACTGAGGCAAACAGGATGAAGTGACTTGCCCAGGGTCACACAGCTGGTAAGTGTCTGAGGCCACATTTGAGCGTAGGTCTTCCTGACTCCAGGCCTGGTGCTCTATCCCTTGCACCCCTTAGCTGTAATAATACTGTGTATTTTATGTATTTGAAAACATGATGAGAAGAGGTCCATAAGCTTCACCAGATTGCCAAAGAGTCCAGGACCCAGAAGAAGTTCCAAACACCTGATGTAGTGCTTTCAGGTTTGCAAAATATTTCAAGCAATTAATCACAAAGCATTTATTAACCACTTTTTTTATGTGCCAGGCCCTGTAGTAAGCAGGAAGTTGCAGAGACAAAAAATGAAACCAAGTACTTAATGTATCCTACGTTATCTTTACAAATGTTAATTCATTTGATCGTCACAATACCCCCGTGAGGTAGATGTTATTATTATGGTCAACCACAGATAAAGAAACTGAAACTCAGACTGGCTAAATGATTTATTTGCCCAGGCTTACACCAATAGTGTCTGAATCAGAATTTGAACCCAGACCTCCAGGGGTCCAGTCGTCTTTCTATTACGCCATGTGTGCATCTTATTACAAACCTGGTGTGTTTGTGACACGTCATTCATTAAATAGCACCAGTGGGAGAGCCCATGGTTAAGCATCATAGTAAGGGAATAGTAGTTTTGCAAGATGCAGATTATTTATTTTGGATTTCTTTCCTGCATGCTTCCCAGAAGTTGCTGCGTTGAGCTGTTCCAGTTATCTTTTTCTGTTTGTTTAATGCTGGGTTTAGGACTGGTGTACACCGAGTCAGTGTTGCCTTTTCTCCAGGTGGTTATTTGCATGCCAGGGAGGCATGATTTGACCTCTGGCTATAGCCGAGTTTCTGCAAAGTGGCCCCTTGTTGGGTCTTAGCCTGCTTGTGCATGCCTCTGAGTCTACAGCCTCTGCTTTGAATAGACTTTCCTGAAGAAAGATGCTTTCCCTCTCCAGGAACCCTCATTCACCCCAGGCTTTTCAAAAGCCCAGTCTGAACTTTTGTCATTCAGAAAGGGAAGAGTGTCTGGGTCTTTCTCATTGCTGGCAACCAGCAGAAGAAAGTTGATACAGCTGTAGGAAAGAGTTTTCCTATGGAGGGGCCTGGCATTCTAATTTAGGGACATTATTTTCTCCGAGGCTTTGGCATCCCCCACTTGAGGACTACTACTGTTCCTGGCCTCTGGTGCTCATGGCATTCTATGCATCCGTCAGTAAAAAGGCTACTACTCTCAGATAACCTTGGACCTGTCTGCTGAGTCCAGGGGCTATAAATAGCTCCTTAGGCTTCAGATTATTGTTGTTAAACCTAGCTTCCTGGAAGGGGGGAGGAGGAGATGGCCTGTGTTGGTAAGTGGGCCTCTTGTAAAGAATAAATGGCTGAATTACTGCGTAATTGTTACTTTCCTGGATTTAGACATGGAATGAAAATTTCTCATAAGTGCCGTTTGGGAAGTTTTCTCAATTGCAAAGCAAAAAAAAAAATCTCTGGGAATAATTTTTGCATGGACCAATTTCAAACCTGGATATTCATAAGCAGTTGATAGGCTCTTGGTAGAATACCTGCTGCTCATTCACAAGCCCCCACATCCCCCATTACTGGGGCATGCAAACATTTCGTGCTTGCCTACGTGTGTGATGCACCCTCAGACCCATTCCGCTTTCACTGGGAATGAGAGAGTGGTTGTCATGGTGCAGCCTGGCATTGCCAGCTCACCAAGCCTGATAGCCCCAAGGGCTCTGGGGGCATGCCCCGAGGAGATTGCCTCACTATCCTCACCAGAGAATTTTAGTCATTATCACAAGATCAGAGCTCAGAGGTGGAAGGGGCCTTAGAGGGCTGAAGTGGCTTGCCTCATGTCAATCACACAGCTGGTAAATTGCTGTGCCAGGACTTCACCCCTCCCCCCCCCTCCCCCCCCCCCCCCCCCCCATCTTCTTATTCCAAGTTTGGTGCCTTTTTCGCTGTTCCAACCCACAGCTGAGCTTCAGACTTTGCCCTGTCTTGGTGATTCCCAACCTTTCTGGAGTTCAAAGAAGCCCATTGGTGGTTAACTGGCCACCTCCTCAGTTCTTCCTCTTTCCTGCAAAGTACTGTATGACATATATTTATTTTTTTAAAAATGTGAGTAAAAATTAATTTTGCTTTGCAAAGGTATCCCACCCCCACCCCACCCTTTGAAGTAATTGTAGACATGCTAAGTCT
This sequence comes from Vombatus ursinus, assembly GCF_900497805.2. NCBI lineage: Eukaryota > Metazoa > Chordata > Mammalia > Diprotodontia > Vombatidae > Vombatus > Vombatus ursinus. The sequence goes on from NW_020940360.1 coordinate 36,210,032, forward strand.
AATAGGGATGGGGAATCTTTAGAGTTTATTTTTTTATTTTTATTAATTTATTTTTAATTTATGGAATAAAACAAACATTTTTATAACATAGTATAATAAAAAAGATGATTACACATAAAACTGCAAGTCTGTTTTGTACAGCTTGCTGTAAGAATTTCAGACCCTCGCCTTCAGTCTCTACACTGAATTTTTTTTCATCCCTTCCAGCGCTTGAAATGCTCTAGGATGCCAAGAAGACACACACCTTTCTCTTTAAGAAATCCCTGTCCTAAACTGGCAGAACATGGGCTTGGAGCATAGTATTTGTCTCCATAAAAAGCTATGGGACAAATATCGTAAGGTCTTTGTGACTCCAGCCTCTTTGACAAAATTCATGAATGTCTTATTCCAACTGGGTCCAATCCACAGCCCTTCTTTCTCAATCAGTTACCCTAGGATAGTATAGCCTGAGAAGTGCTGTTGATTTAAGAGGCCTTGCCGATGAGATGATCCTTATAGGTTTAGCAATTTTGTTTTTGACATGGAAGCTGCTTCCTCTATCAGTGCAAGTTGGCACCTTCTCTGACCCTTACAAATGTAGAGAGTTGCCCAAGAAATTAAATGATATGCTGATATAGCTAAGGTAGGACTTGAGCCTAACTCTTCCTTCCTCCAGGGTCAGCTCTCTCTCTTCCATGCTGCCTTTAAGGTTTAATAATACCTAATTGTTTCATTGGTCTTATTAAAAGCAGCTAGGTGGTGAAGTGGATAGAGGACCAGCTCTGGAGTCAGGAGAACTTGAGTTCAAATTTGGCCACATTCGATTACTAGCTACGTGACCCTTGGCAAGTCACTTAACCCTGATTGCCTTCCCTCCTCCTCCCACAAAAAAAAAAGGACAATTAAATTAAATGAATATACATCAGCAAATTGCAAGATGAAGGAAAATATGAAGAACAGCCAGCCTTATGCCTGGGTGCTTCAGTAATCTGGAATCCTTTGGAGTTTCTTTTACAATAAAATTATGAAAATTGCCTGATTTTGAGTGGGGTGAGGTTTAGTGAAGCACTTCCTAGTAGTAATTCCAGACGCCCTTTGATATGGCTATGAAGGGAGACAGACAGGTACTTACTGGTCAAAAAGGAAGGAGGGAGTAGGCAGTTATTCAGGACCTAAGTTGTTTTATCAGGGTCTTTGATAAAGAACATCTTAAGACTGGTGAGTGCACCAAGGCATCCTAGCCATTCTTGCTTATATCCAGAAAAATGTAAACTTCCTGAGGGCAAGGACTATTTTTTTCTTTGTATCCCCACTGCCTAGCATTGCACGCTATAGATACTTAATAAATGCTTGTGAATTGAATGCATATTAAGAACTCCATTTCATCAATTTCAGGAAAGTGTATTTATAAGAGAATCCTAGTCCTATCCCTCTTCCATTATACCTATTCTTCCAGAATCTTATCAACTCCCTCAAAAGAAAGGTTTTTCATCCTCCTGTTGCTGAAACCTCAAATCACTTCTTGTATTTGACATCATTTTTGTGTTTCCCTAGAAGAGCAAAACCTGCCTGCCCTCTGTTGTGCAGCCTTGGCTATAGGAGATCCCTTCATTGATTACCTCTAGTTTTGGGTTTGGTTTTTTTTTGTTTGTTTGTTTTTTGTGTAGGAAAGTCAGGCAGTAGAAATTTTTATACTTTCCCCCCATAGCAATAGAAAGAAATGGAAGGCTGATTATAATTTCCAGATGTTAAACTTTTCGTTGACTGGTGTAAGTGGGGAAAGCCCAAGACTTGGAATCAGAGGACCCGAGTTTGAATCCCCCCCCAACACTAGTTGTATGACCTTTGGGCAGGTCACACCTCCCCAAGGCTCAGTTTCTTCATCTACAAAATAAACATGGTTAATATTTGCACTATTTACCTTTAAGGAGTTGTGTGAGAACAGTGCTTTATGAACATTAAAGTACTTCAGAAATGTGAGTGACTCTTTACCACTTGAGATTAAGGTGTAGAAATTGCTTTTGCTTAGTATAGAAGTTCCAGAGGGTACTCTGTGTATCTAAGAAATAAAACTAACTTCTAGTCATGGCATGATGCGTGCTCCTTACAAATAGTGATGGTTTCATTCTTTGGGCCTAGTACAGTGCCTGGTATGTAGTAGTAGCAGTTTAGTAAATACTCATTGGCATAACCATCTTTTTTGTTGTAAATACAGATGGCTAGAATATAACATAACAAAGTGCACCTACATAAACTGTGTGTGTGTGTGTGTATACACATATATATAATTTTACATGCTTGTATGAAAACTTAAGATGGGTACAGTTTGATTTCTTGGGGAAATTGAGAATGTGGAAGGAGAAGACTAGTGGATGAAGTTTGATGGGGAATTTTCAGTTTATTTTCATTCAGATCTTTTTTTTATACTTGACCACTGCAAATAAGAAGAATCACAAGTGGTCAATTGAATCTTCAAATGATTGGACAGATCCAATACAGACTTAGGTTCCTTAGGATAATCAGTAAGTGATTGTTGGCTGATAAGTGAGACAGTATATACTCAACATCATCATCATTACCAGTCTAAGCAGGTTAAAATGCCTCCTCCTCTCCACCTGTCTTCTTTGACCTTTTGGGCTGCAGGTTCACCTCCTAGTCCCATAGAGAATTCAGTTCCAGTAGGGCCTCTGGGGATGGTCCCAGCTAGTCTCCTGCCAGTCCATTTGCTGCTGGTAATGCTGCTAACCCATTTTTGATTTGAAATCTGGGACATGGATTTTTATCACAACTTGTAATCTGTATTCCTGATGAATCCACTGACAGAGAAGGGTTCTTTTCCTCATTATCATGGTGTACCCTCCACTGTCCCTTCTTATCTGTATTCATTGTTTTCCATATTTTTTCTCCCCTGGATTGGGGGGGTCTGTATAGTCATGTCAACAGCTGTTTTTCGGCTACATCCTCAGAGGTTATTCTCAGTGCTGGCCCTTGGCGTGCTACTGAGTAATTAAGGCCAGGATTCCTTTCAGAACTACTTTTGGTGTGGCTTGGGAAAATTAATTCACATATGGCTTTAGTACCCTTCAAACACTTCCCAGCCATGCTCAACTCTAGCCATGGAATGAGTCTCTCCTTTTAATGTCAGGACCCCTCCAAACCAAATATTATGCAATTAGGCATTACTAGTCATCACCATTGATGAGAATGTGGGGCACCCTAACCTTCAAGGGGTAGTAACATTCATTCATTACTCAAGCAGTTGACAATTCCCGCTTAGCCAAGGGATTTTCATTTAATGTGATGACGCACGGAACAAGCTAAAGTCACACCCAGTGAACATAAACATTGTGATATTTCAAGATGTGGTTTATGACCTTAAGCATTTCCTCCCATTCCCTTTTGTTTTAAATGATGAATCAGTTGATGGGGGCAGCAGCTTGAGTCTCAGAACTAAGGATTTTATTTCATTTCCAGATCACACAATAGACAAAGTTCCTTAATTTTTAAGTGGTGAAAGGGTGTGATTTGGAGCTCAAAGAACGGGGGGGGGGTGGAGATGATTGAATACTTAGGAAATTGACAAATAAAGGCTATTGAACATTAAATGTACCCTGCACTATTCTAGGCAGTGGGGATACGGAACATAGATAGATAGTGTGTGTGCACGCATACACACACACACACACACACACACACACACACACACTCTTACTCATATCTTAATCCTTGACTTCAAATAACTTACACTCTTGTTCGGAAGGTGACACACATACCAAACAATTACAGAACAATACAAGATAATATGTAAGTAAGTTGGGAATTGCGCAGTATAGCCCGAAGTGCTATAGGAGAAGAGATTTCTGTGGACTTAGTGGATTCTAGTTTTAGACTTGGAAATATCCTTAAAAAGTTTCCAGCAATTAGAGGGTATCTGACTCAACATCATCATACTGGTAAGAATACTGAGGACCCAAAATACTTTGTTTTGTATCTCCAGTGCCTAATATAATGGGTATTTAACTAAACCTCAGTAATACATTGATTGATTGAGGAGAAACTACTTTGAACTAGGTAAGACTCGGATTGGCAGATACTAGGGTTGGTGGACATTCTAGGTGAATACTTCATTAATTCAATCAACATGTATTGATTACCTGCTGTATACCCAAGCCCTGAGTTAGACACAATAGGAGATATAAAAAAGTATATGTCTGGGGCTTGTTTCCTTCACTACATTGTAACTTCTTTATATTACTACTCACAAAACATACCATAGTGGCTTGCAAGAAGTTGATGAAATGAGCCCCTCAAGGAGTTTATAATTTCATTGAAAAACAAGACACACACTTACATAAAAGACAAGTTAAATAGTGTAAGGCCATATGTGATTCAGTGATGAATGAGTAGTATAGACAGCTATAGGAATTCAGAAAAGGGAAAGATCATTGTGGCTGGTGCCATCGAGAAACATTACATTTTTTAAAAAAAAAATACATTTTACTAATTTTTTTTGTCTTTACGTCACACTTATTCGCCACTAACCACCACCCCATACCCCCCCAGATTGAACCGTCCCTTGGGACAAAGAAACAGTTAAGCAAAAACATCTGCTACAGAAATTATCTGACAGTTTATACACTGTTCTGTCCTGGTAGTCTAGGGAAGGCTTTATAGAGGAGGGGAGACTGGACCTGGGCCCAGAAGGATGTGCAGGATTTATGTGAGTGGAGATGATGGGGAAGGACATTCCAAGCAGAGGAAACAGCACAAGCAGAAAACACAAGTAGAACATGTTTGATGTGAGGACAGTGAGTTGAAACAACCGACATATAATGGGTAGAATAATAAATTGAGGAATGATAGGCAGTAAGGTTTGACTTGATAGGAGAAACAGATTGAGGAGGGTTTCCAATGCCAAGAAAAGGTATATGAGAGTATGACAATGGAAAGAACACTGGACTTGGAGTTACAAGCCTGAGTCTTGGCTCAGCCACTTAGTAATTGTGTGATCCCAGACAAATCAATTATTCTCACAGCCTTGGTTTCCCCATCCATAAAATGGGTACCATAATCATACTTAAGCTACTTATCTCAGAGGGCTGATGTAAGTAAAAGCACATTAAGTCAGTGCTGTATAAATGTGAGCTATTGTTACTGACAGTGTGGCCTTGAAAAATTCAAACTTCGTGCCTAATCTGGATTTTTTCACACTAAATGTAACCTATTTGGCCTAAAATCTTTTTAAGAAAGTTTCTGAGCTATTCTGCTGTATAGTGTTATTAGTCAGCTAACAAAATATCTGCCATCTTAGGTGCCATTTTGGACTCCCCCCCAAAAAAAAACACCAAAAAAATTATCCCTTTGCCCAATTTACAAAGTAAATGTGACTTTTTTTTTTTTAAACAGTGACTAGCTTCCTAAAGATTTTAGTTTGGAAATCCTCCAACATTACTACAGGAGTCTCTCTTTTGGATAATTCTCCATCAGTCTCCACTCTTTTTCCCTTCTCCGTGAACTTGGACTTCCTTACCCTTATCTTCCTCTCCCCCCCCCCCCCCCCCACCCCCAGTATTTCATTAAGAGACCTTACAGCTCACAGGTAGACTGAAACTCCCAGAAAGTAGAAGTTCTATTAAGACTCCCTTGACTACCTCCACGTAAGAGTTTTGGTGTACTCTCAGGGAGCTCCCCTGAAGCAATTCACACCTGTTTTAAGTCAAGACTCAATATTAAATTTTAGAAAATAATACTTAAGAAAACTTCCCATGGGATATGGATGGATGACAGATGCCTTTTCCTGTTCTTTCTTCATCCCTACCTCATCCTGGCCTCCACTAAACCTTAATTAAGCCTTTACGAAACACTAAAAACCTATGAGCTAGGTATCTTGAGTTTTCATTTTGGGACAGTCTCTGACCAAATACAAATTCAATCTCTGCCCTGTCTGCCACTAGAAAACCAGTTAGTCCTTAGTTTTCTTAACCTCGGTACAGAATCCTGGGACCATAGATGGTGCATGACCAGAAATGTGTAGAGCATCATCTCCTAACTCTTCTTCTTGCAAAAACATGAAAAGGCTTGTCTGGCATTATTTGGTTTATTGTGATCCTGCTAATGTAGATATTAAGTATGCTGCCCTCTCCTCTGTCCCTGATGCTAGAAAGTGTCTGATGAGTTATTAAGTTAAACTATGATGTTGTACCGCATCTGCATGTTCCCCTGCACTGTTCAACATCTTGTAATAATAACAATAATGATAATAATTCATATTTATATAACATTTTAAGATTTGCAGAATGCTTTATTTATATATTCTCCATTGGATCTTGCAACAACCCTGTAAGGTAGATGCTATTATCCTCATCGTTTTACAGATGGGGAAACTGATGCTCAGGAGGTTAGGTCACTTGCCCAAGGCCACATAGCTGGTGGTCAGTTAGGATGTATTAAGTTCCTACTATGTGCCAAGCACTGAGGATACAAAGGAAGGCAAAAGACAGTTCCTGTTCCCAAAGAATTCAAAGTCTAATGAAGGAGACAATATGCAGACAGATATGAAAAAATAAGAAATACATAGCATAAATTGGAGATTACTATAATAGAGAAAGCATCAATGTTAAGGGAGAACGGGAAAGGCTTTTTGTAGAAAGAGGGTTTTTTTTTCCCCTGTGTTATATTGTATTTTTATTTTTGTTAAGCATTTTCTTTTTGTTGTTCAGTTGTTTCAGTCATATCTGACTTTTTGTGACCTCTTTTTAGGATTTTCTTGTCAAGGATACTGGAGTGGTTTGCTATTTCCTTCTCCAGCTCATTTTACAAATGAAGTTAAAACAGAGTTAAGTGACTTGCCTAGGGTCACATAGCTAGTAAGTGTCTGAGGCCAGATTTGAACTCAGAGAGGAGGGACTTAACTGGAATTTGAAGGAAGCCAGAAGGCAGAGATGAGAAGCAGGGAGAATTCCAGGCATGGGGAAAACTAGTAAGAATTCCTGAAGCTAAAAAAAAAAAAAAGGAGTATCTGAGCTGAGGATTCAAATCCACATCTTCCTGATTTTCAAGTCCTGTGCTCCTTTTGCTTGTAGAGAACTGGAAACAATCTTGGAGGTTTTGTCCAACTCTCTTTTTACATGTGAGGAAACTGAGGCTCACAGGCATGAAATGACTCTCCCAAGTTTGGACAACTTAGCACAGCTGAGATTTTAACATGGCTCCTCTGAGTTAGTGGTTTTCACACTATCATAAGGAACCCTGAAATACCACAAATGTGTTAGTGGTGGGGTTTTTTTTTTTTATGAACTTTATGTTGTTTATTTATAGTCATTAAAATAATAATTTTAGAGAACTTTTACCAGAAGGATTCTGCCAAAGTCTTATTTAAACTGAAGCACTCTACCACTGTGTGGAACCCATTGAAATCCGCTACTCATAAGTCTAGATTCACTTTGCATCATATAACCCTACCTCTAGGAAAGCTTGAGACAAAGAGGATCCTCTTTGAAGTTCAAGCAGTGAATCAAGACCAGACTCATTGATGAAAATAACTCATCGTGGTTTGGACTGTCCTTTAATATGATCCAGCTTGTACCTCAGAGGCAGCAAACCAGATCCCTTTCTGCTCATGTTGATTTTGGCTTTAGGGATAAGCAAATTTAATCCCCAGTATCTGCAACATTTGCCTCCAGTGCATTGGAAGGGTTCTGTATTCAAGTTAATTCATCATTGTTTCATTTCCCTTTTTGTCTCATTTTTTTTACCCCTAATAGTCACAGGAGCTGGGAAATGGGTTTAAATTATCTGGAGAAAGAGAGAGAGGGAGAGAGAGAAATAGAGAGAGAGAGAGAAAAGTGCTTCGTGTTGCTTTAGCTGACCACTTTAACTAGGCCTTCCTTCACCTAATATTATTTAGTCACTGTAAAAAAGAGGCACTGAGCTTAATGGATTTGGAGTTGTGAGGCTTTCATCCTGCTGGTTTTGGTATTTGGTTTTGGTTTTTTCCCTGTGTTGTGTTCAGCAGTGGGGTTCAATTTTTTTTTTCCATTTTTCCCCTCCCTTTGCCACAAAGATAAAAATAATCCTTTTTTTTTTTAAATTCATGTTTTTCTCAGTGGAATTAAGTTGTGGGAGGATAGCAGTACAAACATTTATGGTCTCATGTTCTACCACTTGAATAGGTTGGGGTTTTTTCATGTTTTTGTTTAGGGTTTTTTTATATTTTTATTTTTGGGGGGGGGGGTCAGGGAGGTGTTTCCCGTTCTTAGAACATCATGTGTAGTCACATGATGCGCTGATAATTAGACAGAAACTTGCTGTCCCTGCCGATGCCAAGATTATAGGATGACATACTCTCGCCAGATGACAGCATAAACGAATATTTTTAGAACCGGCTGCATCATCTGGCCTCCCCATTTCTTTTTTTCTTTGTATTCAACACCATCTTGATTTTTGAAATCTGTTTCTTTTGAGGGGTACAGCTTTGCAAACTTCTTGGGGGTATTTCTTTCCCCCTTCCCTCATATGAATGAAATGTAGGAGTGGTGAAGAACTCCATATTAGCATTTGTTCTGATGGCATATTGCCTGATAACAGTAAGCTCTAGGAGCTTTCTTATTTCTAAACTTGCTTGTCTTTCCAAAGAAATACTTTTAATCTGTTACATGTTTGAAAACCACACACACTCTCTCTCTCTCTCTCTCGCTCTCTCTCTCTCTCTGACCTAGTATGTTTTCCCTTTGAGAGCGTAAGAACAATTTATACTTTATCACAGTCTAGGGGACATGAAACCCCAACTTTAGATATTGTTTGGATCCTAGTGTAGCAGAATGTTTTATTGTGTCATATTCTCCCTCTGCTCTTCCACTCAATCAGTAAACATACATTAAGCACCTACTGTGTGCCAGGCACTGTGCTAAACACTAGAGATTCAAAAAAAGGCAGATCCCAACTTGAGTCCGCTAAACATGCAACAACTTTGAGCCTTTACAGAGGAGTGAGTAAGAATTGGACAAAATGAAATACAGCTTTCATTTCTTCTTTTTTTTAATCCTTTCTTTATAGTGGGCTATAAAGAGGTTCTGTTTATGTTACTCAGATGCTTATACTTCTCTGGCACATAATAACTTAATATCAGAGATTTAGAGCCAGCAAGTTCCTTGGAGGCCTTGCAGTCCAATCATCTTATTTTATAGATGAGAGGCAGAGGTTAAGTGACTTGTCCAGGGTCACATAGCTAATTAGTTGACTGAGATGACATTTGAACTGAGATCTTGCAATTGTGGACTCTTAAGCCTAAGCACTCTATCCACTTAGACCTCACTGCCCCCACCAACATCACAGCATCATAGATGGAGAAATGAAAGGAACCCTACAGCTCATTTAGCCCAGCCCCATCATTTCATAGAGGAGAATGCAGAGGTCAGAGTGGTGAAAGTGATTCATTAAAAATCACATGATACTAAGTCATTCTTTCACAGTATTTTGTAGTCTGCTTTCCTTTTAACACAGGGAAATCAGCTTAGTTTTTTTTCCCCCTGTGGATTTTTGTCTTTTTTTCCTCTACACCTGTGATATCATTTAGTATAGCAAATTCAAAACTCCTTTTCCAGTTCAGATGGGTAAAATTGTTTAGGAACAGGGCAGCTAAGTGGTGAAGTGGATAGAGTACTGGTCCTAAAGTCAGGAGGATCTGAGTTCAAATACGGCCTCAGACCAAACACTTGACATTAACTGTGTGACCCTGGGCAAGTCACTTAACCCCAATTGCCTATAAATAAATAAAATTCTTTTAAAAAATTGTTTAGGAACTTATAATATAGAGAATTGCTTGGGACTCTGAAAGGTTGAGGAACTTGCTCAGAATCACACCATCAGTGTGTGTGTCAGGGGCAGGACTTGAACACAGAACTTGGTGATTCCAAAGCCAAACTGTGCCATATTTCCTCTCTGTTCTTCTGCACCAGCAGCCCAGTAAGTGTGCAAAGAAACACTAGAGCTCCCTTTGTTAAATTTGCAAGGATTATCTCTAAACATATACCTACTCCTTTCCCAGTCTGGGAAGGAAAGAAGGGAGAAAGAGAAAAAAGAGAGAAAGTAAAAGAGGCATTCTCCTGAGCACCTAGGTCCCCCTGTGAGCTCTATTACCCATGAAACCTGCAGTAGGTTCTCTGACATTGTCATAGGCTGTAATGGGCCAGGAAGGAAAACAAGGAAAATACTAATGTATAGTATATTCTCTGTGAGATGATGATGAAGGCCCCTGAAGACTTTTCATTCTGATGAGGTAATTGTTTCCAGGTTCCCTGGCCTGGGGAACCAGGCCCTGACTATTTTAGGGCTAACAGGGCCTTCCCTCAGAACACTTCTGCCAGATTGTTTTGGTTACCTTCCCAGTTGCACCCCATCCAGCCAGGCCCCTTCAGGGGCATACATCACTCTGCCTCTCTACTTGGGGAGCCAAGTATGTCACCTTTCCATTCAGAATTGCTTTCCAGGGCCACCTAATTAACACCAAGGGGAATTACAAGGGGAAAAGCACCTGAATTAGGTAATAGGCTACCACTTCTCTCCCGATACTTTGCAGTAAGTTAAGACCGGGACCTGAGGGACCTTGTTCCCTGCTGACTCATTGCATAGTGATTTTAGTCTGTGGTTTATGAAATGTTATTTTGAAAAGAAAAACTACCCACTAACCTAGTAGAGGCAAAGTAAAGGACACTGGTTGGAGCCCTCCAAAAATCAGCAGGCTGATGGAGGGATGTGAGCAGCAACATGGGGAAGGAAAGCATTGTTTTTTGAGTCTTTTCACCCTCTAAAACCCAGAGATGACCCTGGTTGGTTTCTACAAAGTAGCTTGAAACCCCCTAAATCACCAAGATTAAGGAAATGAGCAACAGAAAGGGGGAAAAAAATCAGTGATTTCCTTGAGCTGTTTCTCTTTCTTGAAAGAGAGGGAAAAAAAGGAATAAAAAGAGGGAGAAGGAAAGAAAAAAAAGGAAGATAGAAGGAAAGAAAGGAAGGAAGGAGAGAGAAAAATGAGAGGAAGGAAAGGAGAAAAGGAAAGAAAGAGGAAAGAAGAAGGGTAAAAAGGAAGGAAGAAACAGAAAACAAACCCCGTAAAAGGTTTTTCTGCTAGGTTGCATAGCAGTTAACAAGGGCTCCCATGCCCATGGGTGTGTTCTGTTCTAGAGATGAAACATGACCAGGCTAGCTTCCTGAATATTTGTATACAAAGAGTGTGACTTCAGCAAGGATGCCATTTCAGAGGGACAGATTGAGACTTAAAGTCACAAGTACTTTGTGAAAATTCCAAATGCATTTACAAAAATGTCACCCCTCATGGGGAGTTGCAGATGTATGTGACATATTTGTTTGTGAATTTATTGATGGATCTTTCATCACCTGCCCTCTGTAGCTGGTAAAAAGATGGGCAGCTAGTGTATCTTGATGATTGCTTCATTTCCATCTTTGCTGTCTGTTTTATGAAACTTTATACTACCAAGACTGTGTTGTATCCATTTAAATTAATTTTTTTCTCTCCCTCCCCCCATATAAATAAGACAATTTGTGGCCAGGGGACTGTCATTGTAGCATTTTTAAAGAATTACACTGCTATCTTTTGTTTTGCTTCACTCGTATTTCCCAAGATTTTTCTTTTCCTATTTCCTCCCCCATTCCAGAGAACCATCCCTTAAAACAAAAAATGAAAAGGGGGAAAATAGTTCAGCAAAACTAACCAGTATACCAACCCAAACTTTTGTCCTATGCAGAGTCCCACATCCATATCCTTCCCTCTTCCATCCCCTCCCCCACAATGAAGGAAGGAATGTATCCACATAACTCTTCGTGCGGGCCAAGCTTAGTTGTCACCATTTCTTAGGCTGCTGTTCTTTCCATTTATGCTGTTGTAGTCAAAGTGTAACATTATTTTCCTGATTCTACTTTATGTGTCACCCATTCGTGTAAGTCTTCTAATGTTTCTCTGAAATCTTCATATACGTGTCTTGTAGTTCAGTGATATTCCATTACATCATTGTTGAGCCATTCCTTCAATTGGTGACCATCTACTTTGTTTCTCCTTTGCTATTGTGAAAAGCTCTTAGCGTGGCAACTTTTGTTGCTCAGTCTCTACAAGCATATGCTTTCTTGTCTCATCAGTTCACATTAAGTGGCCACTTTAAATCTAAATCAGACTGTGCTTTGTATCTATTCAGATGTATTCTCAAGTATCCTATCTTCTCTCTGAGAGGAATGTGGGAGGCAGAAATGTTACTTGCTGATCAGGTTGTTTTAATGGGGAATTTGTTTTGCTCTGTGTGTGTGTGTGTGTGTTTCTTTTGATTTTTAATGATTTAAGAATCAAATTTATGGGACTTTCTACTTAGATGTTAATTAATCTCCCGGAGTGTAGGGAATTTAAATTCCCCCACCAATGCAAACTAAATTAACACTTACTAAAGGTGGCAGTTTCTAGCCCACCTGGTAATGAAAAAGTTGGGCAGCCCTGTGGAAAGCATGACTCCAAGTGTCAGAATGTTTAAGGGGGAGGAGTGAAAGAATTCTTTTTTTTTTTTTATTTTGTTCTTTGGATATTTTTTTATTTTTTTAAATAATTTATTTGTTTTTAGTTTTCAACATTCACTTCCATAAGATTTTGAGTTTTAAATTTTCTCCCCCACTCTCTCTCCTTCCCCTTCCACAAGATGGTGTGAAATCTGATATAGGCTCTACTTACACATTCATATTAAGCATATTTTCACATTAGTCATGATGTAAAGAAGAATTAGAACTGATAGGAGGAACCACAGTAACGAAGCAATAAAACAAAACAACGAAAGAAAAGGAGAGCAAATAGCATGCTTCCATATGCATTCAGACTCCATAGTTCTTTCTTTGCATGTGGATAGCATTTTCCATCTTGAGTCTTTTGGAGTTGTCTTAGATCCTTGCACTGCTGAGAAGAGCCAAGTCAATCCAAGTCAGTCATCGCACAGTGTGGCTGTTACCGTGTATACTGTTATCCTAGTTCTGCTCATTTCACTGAGCATCAGTTCGTATAAATCTTTCCAAGTTTTTCTGAAATCTGCCTGGAAGAGTCTGTGAATTCTAAGGCAGCATAGGACAATGGGAAAAGCACTGGTTCTGGAGTCTAGACCCTGTATTCAAATTAATTCCAACATATGGTACCGAGGAAAGTGTTTTGGATTTTACAGTGATATGATTTAGGTTTGAATCCTGGCTTAGCCATTCCTAGCTGTGTGACTTTGAACAGTTTACTTAATGCCTAATTCCTCATCTGTAAAATGAGAGGGTTAAATTAAATGCCCTCTAAGGTCACTTCCATCTCCAAATCTGTGATTCCATGAATCTGCCTCAGATGCTTACAACCTGTGGCATATTAGGCAAATCACACAAGCCCTTTCCTGGTCTCATTTTCCTCACCTATAAATTAGGGGGAGGGAGATTTGGACTCAGATGGTCCTATGATGTAGGCCTGGAGTTACATCTAACAGAAAGGCCTTGAAGGCTGTGATTTGATCCTCAAGCCCAGCCAGGAGAGTGGGTCACACCTAAGTAAGCCTTGGTTTGCCAGCCCTTGATCAGTTTTTTCATGGAATGTGATTACAGTATCTGAGAGGCAGAGCACATGCCAAGCTCTCTCTCAAGCCAGGACTATAATTATAATAGCTAATGTATGTGTATACACATATGTATATAAATATAGATGATATATATACACATGTGTAAGTATACATTTACATAGAGATATATAATAAACATCTTTCTTGGTGTGGGTGGGTGTGTGGGTGGGTGTGCGTGTACACGTGAGTGTGTGTGTGTAGGGAGCTTGGTGGCATGGTAAAGAGGGTGCCGGGTGTGAAGTCCAAAAGACTCATCTTCCTGAGTTCAAATCTCACCTCAGACACTCACTAGCTGTGTGACCCTGGGCAAGTCACATTACCCTGTTTGTCTCAGTTTCCTCATCTGTAAAATGAGTTGGAGAAGGAAATGGCAAGCCATTCCAGTATCTTTGCCAAGAAAACCCTTGGTGGGATCACATAGAGTTGGATACAACTGAACAACAACATATCTTTCTTTATACATGTATGTGTATATATGTTTACATACATATAGTGCTTTAAGGAGCTACACATATATCATTTGATCTACACAACAACCTGGAAAAATAGGTGCTATTAGTATCATGAGAATGCGAAATGTTGAAATTGAGGCAGAGCGATTAAGTGTCTTGCCCTTCTAGCTCTAAATCTATGATCTAAGCTAGCTTCCTTTTCCAATGGGTCTTTTAACTGAAAGGGAAAAAAGGGCTTTTGGAAAGGAATGCTAGAATTAATCCTTCCTATGTTTTAGCCAAAGGACTCAACTTCCAGACATTTACCTTTCTTTGTATTCTAACTGCTTATTTTACTTAGGTTCCTATGTTTGGGGACATTTGGGGGGAAGAAAAACAAATATCCTATGAAGAATCATTGGGTGTTACTTCTGTAGTGGGAATGAAAAATTCAAACAAGTATCTATTAAATGCTCAGTCTTGTGCTTTACCTTTCTGGAACTCGCTTTCCTCACCTGTAAAATTTGTCTTTGCACTGAGTATATAAAGATTTAAAAAAAAAAAAAAAGGAGGAAATAGTTCCCGCCCTCCAGGTACTATGAGGACAGTAGGTTATATGCACAACATTAAGGAGTCCCACAGTATGAGTTAAATGTCCTAATCATCTTGCTTTCCTTCTTTTTCTCCTTCAGACCCTCAAACTGACACAAGATCTAAAGAGGAGGAAATAAAAAACCCTTTGCCAAATCTGCTCTCAGCAAGTGGACAGTGACACCGTTTACAGCTTAATGACCTTTGTGAATCAATCCTGCATCATTCTCCTAATCAAGCTGAGACTGTTAATGGCCCCTCATCCCCCCCAGCAAAGTTCCTATTAAACTTAAGAACGTATGCAAAATCTTCCCTGTACAGGATGATGGAGCACTTTCCGTGGACACAGCACCCAACGCCTCTGCGCCATCTTGTCAAGACACACTGTGTACCCTCTAACAGTAGTTTCCTGCCAATGATCACGTGGTGTTATAGTATAGCAATGGTTTATGGGCTATTTTAAGTTTTGGTTTTATGTTTGTTTTCTTTTCTCACTCCTGTGCCCATGCAGTAGTTTTTGTTGTTGTTGTTTTTTATTCTTTCTGTTGACTAGATTCACCTACTCTTTCTTTCCCTGGCAAGTTGAAAACTTGGGAAGGAAGCAAACACTTGCCAGTTAGGTTACTGCTTCAGGAGTCCCAGACATTGGATCCCTCTGATGCTATAGACTGAAAGAGCATATTCTTTCATGTTTTGTCTAATAGAAAACTATTCTCTTCTTAGAAACCTAACAATGGCACAATCATTTTCCAAAAACAGGACATAGCACAGGAGAAATGAAGAACAGTGCATCCTATGCAGTGTTTTGTTTTGCTTTTTGAAATTCTGAACGAGAAGATTCTTTGGAGGGTCTACCAAAGAGACCCAGAAGCTGATTTGCTATTGTCTAAATCAGGATGGCCTGTGGTTTTTATGGATTGATCCCATTCAATGTAGTGGACCATCTACTTATTGATTGAAACAGCTATTTTCAGGAGAGAAATAAGCTAAGATGCCCATTCATTGCCAAATGCCACTTAGAAATTTCCCCCCCCCCTTTTTTTTTGGAGGAAAGCAGGGGGAAAAGTAGTTCTGCTCTGAATTGAAAGTGAGATGAGGTTTTCTCAAGTATATGTCAGGCCTACAGTAGATAACCTATGTGAAAAGTGCAGACCAGACTGATGGGGGAGTTTGGGTCTTTCATATTTCTTTGAATACCTTTCCTTGATTATTTTCCACCTCAATGTGTAATCAGATCTCCCAGAACTGTAGAAGGGAGAGAGACAATACCCCACAAGCTGATTTTTTGATATGATCTTGGATTATATTTGAACAAATGAAACAGAAATGAAAGGCCATTTTAAACTTTTTGTTTTATTTTTCAGGCTTTTCCAGATTTTGGTGGTTTTTTCTTTTTTTTTTTAAAGTTAATGGTGCTGTATAGGTGCTTTCTGTTTAACCTGGAAAGTGTGAGTCTTTTTGTTAGTTTCTTTGGTAGGGAGTTGAGTTGGGTGTTCCATTGGTACAGGGAGAATCTGGTATGAAGAAGCTCCAGTTACTCTAGCATTGGATCACTTGTCCAACATGCTCTTTGAAGACTTGGTTTTTTTTTTTTTCCCCACTTTGGATAAAATCATTATGCATATAAATGTATAAATATATTTTATTATGTAGAATACAGAAATGAATAATTATGCATGGGTGGTAAGAATACAAACCTGTATTCCATCCCAAAGTTTCAGTGCAAAAGTTCTCACTGATAGCAGTCCCATGCAGCTACCTTCCATGACACATGAAACACACACGTGCACTTGCCACCATCTGTCGAGCCCCTTTTTTGTTCCTTTACGTTATCTTGGGGGCTGATGTTGGTAGAAATTATACCTGGTGTGTTGGGCATTCCATTTGGTCTCTTAATGCCCCGTCTCACCCCAACCCTGCCATGCCTGTATTGTCCTTTTTGAGTGATGACCCTGTTTGTTTCATCACGTTTCACAGAATTTGTATATGCTTGTGTGGTTGTGGTTATGGTAGACCAACATGGACGTACCAATTTTTTGAACAACTTAAGATCTTATCCTTTTCATTGCAAAAGGTAGTAGTAAGTATTCAGATTGGTCAGTTTGTCAGTGGCAGGGACTTGCTTCCTGTATTCCTTTACCATAATGAGAGTTTAAAAATTGTACAAGTAAGACACCTGTCAAATACTGCTTGCTAGTCCTCTCTGAAAAGCAAAAGGACTGCCTGGTCAGGCACTGGTGAAAGAGAAATACCTCTCTCAATCTTCATTCCTCTGTCTGGAAAGGAGAAGCTAGCCAAGTGGGCCAGAGAGGAGGAATGCACTGTTTTGTTATTTGGTCAGATGGCCTAAGTGGAACCAGCTGGTGGTAGGGAGCTGTTAGGCTGTATGAGAGTTCAGGCTGCTCCAGCTAGAGAGCCTAGAGATTGCAGCTCAGCTCCTGAGTTATAAGGAAGTTGTTTCCTCTTTGTTGCTCTAGACCCCAAGAGTTGTTTGGGGGTGGGAGAGGGCAGGAAGTAGATCAGAAAAAGTACTAAAAGTGTTTCAACTGAAAAAAAAAAGTATTGACTTCCCTTCAGTTATATAGTATCTCTTTCATTCTCTACTTTTCCCACATTTGATAGGTTTTAATCAGAAACTATCTTGAGAAATGTTTTGAACCCAGATTAGAATTTAATCTGAGATAGCTGAGTGCAAGAAAGCACGGGATCAGGGAGCTACAGAACTGAACAGGAAGTCTTTTTTCCCCCCCCCTTATTTAATGACTCAGTGAAACAGCAGCTTAAGCATGGGGTGTTCTAAGGGACTGAATCCCTGAGCCATGCAGGAGGGCTGCAAGAGGGACGGGGAAGGCCTGATCCCTTCTGGTTCTGGACCTACAATTGTTACAGTCTTCCCCTTTATCCGCCCACTGGCTTGAAGTCTCCCAGTTCTATACTGTGTCTCCTTCAGGATGGAGCCTTGGGAGCTGAGGCTGAGCTAAAAGGCCAAAGAAGTAAGATCCGTGCTAGAGTTGCAGCCATACCTCTGTTAACCTGAGCTGGGTAGAGGTGCCACTTGTGGCTTTTGTCTCTCCCTACAGATTAGGCTTAAAGGATCATCTGGAAATACTATGACTGACTTCTGTGTCAACAGAACTAAGTTGGAAAGCAAAGGGAGCGAACCCTACTCTCTCTGGCTGTTCTCAGATCTAGGATGCTAAATAGAAAATGCAGTTCCCATAGCTGATCTGATAGCTAGCATCAGCTAACCAAATTGCAGTCCTTCCTAACCCTTCCTTCCCTACCCCCACCCCTTAGGGTAATATGGGAAGGGCTGCCATTTTTTTTTTTTTATAAGGAAACCAGAAGAGTAACTAATGTTTCTAATTAGACATACACTCTGGGGAACTATTCCCCTCTGAGACCCCTGCCCAAACACCTTTTACCAAAGTTAGGAAACAGCTTAATCACAAGCTTTCCCTGTTATGTACTCAAGTGCAGAATATGCATTGCCCTTTTCAGGTTCAGGTATATCTTTAGCTGTGAATGAATCTGAAGTTGTTTTTCTTTTCTTTTTTTTTTTTTCCCCTCATCTACCATAATGTTATTCTTGCTGAAAAAGTCATTTGGTAGATGTGTGTCATTATTTTTTTTTTTTTACTTTAAAAAAATCTCTCCTGTTAATCAGAGGAGGATGTTTGATACAGTACAAAGCAGGCTTTGTGGTATTTTGTGTGTGTGTGTGTGTGTGTGTGTGTGTGTGTGTGTGTGTGTGTGT
>NW_020940360.1:36228433-36317781 GCF_900497805.2 Vombatus ursinus
TGTGTGTGTGTGTGTGTGTGTGTGTGTGTGTGTGTGTGTGTGTGTGTGTTGATTTTAATAAACACGTCTACTGCCTCCCCTCCCTGAGGATGAAGCTCATGGTGGCTTTCACTACTACCAGCAGATATTTCCCATTCATAGGGGTAAGATTTCAAGTTAGTTAATGATTTGTGTTCATTGGACTAGGGATGATGAGGACAGGTTTATCTCCTGCCTGGTGGATCTCTCTCTCTCTCTTTTTAATGGTCATCATTTGGGTTTCTTGAAGATGCAACCAAGACCAAAGTAGTACCACAGCCACTTAATTATTCCCCACAGAAATGTAAAAGACTCCAAAGGGATGGGCAGGGAAAAGGAAAAAGCAGTAGAGAAATTCAGGCCTTCAGGCTTTCCTCAACCAAAATCAAAATTTCTGCCTTTCCTTTTAAAAAAAAAGTCTCTTCTAATATTTTCACCCTGATTAAGGAAAACTAATCTTTCCAATACTAATATTCACTGATTCTGTTTTCTCTTGGAATATTTTGAGAATATATGATTAAGTATGATTTTTTTTTTTCATTAAGAAAATCTGTTATGGGGAGATAATCATTGGCAAAGAGGTACGAAGTTCAGCAGCATCTCTGGGGAAAGGGGGAAAAAAGGAAAAAAGACTAGTTTTCCTGAAATCATGTCCATCAAATAAGATCTTATAGCAGATACACAAGTTATTGAAGAGTTTTAGTGTTAATATTTAATACATAAGCGCTAAGCATTTAAAGTGGTAACATTTATGCAATTTGAACGATTGTGTATTTTTCTTATTTAATTTTATTTGTGATTTTTTTTCTTTTGTGAACGATTGGTTATAAGGCTTCTGCCTAACTCCAGAAATATTTGTACCATTGCTTTAAAAAGCTATATGTTAGGACATTTATTTCTCTAAAGTTATGTTATTGCTTGGCAATCAGTCTTCTCTCATATAATTGTCTTAGTACATCATGTGCATTGGAAATATAAACAAATGTGGAGGACCAGATAAATTAGTTAATATTTGAAAAAAAATGTATTGTGCATTTTGGCTTCACATGTTAAACTTTTTTTTTTCAGAAAAAAAAAAAGTTGCATGAATGGAAAAAAAGTATCTGTATACAGTATCTGTAAAATTGTCTTCTCTGTTTTAGTTTCTTGCTAATAACCTGTACAAACTAGAATGATGTCAAACCCCTGTCTTTGGTGCATGGCCACAGTCAAAACACCTAAGAGCTAAGAGGCTCCTACTTTTCTTTGATGGTGCCTCATCCTTTCTTTTAGAGTGAACACTGTCCATTTGCATTCTCACTGAGGATCTCGTCGAACCCTGTGTTGCCATGGATTGACTCACCAACTATATACCCTCTCTCTTCAGGAGGATCAAACTATTTTTGATTTGAGAATCTTTCCAAACGAAATAGCGACGTTGTGCTTATTTTCCTCAGTGTTTATCTGTAGATATCACCTTGTGTATTCCATTTTCAATTGTAATCTAGTTTGTAAAAGAGATGGTGACCGCATGTAAATAAAGCATAATGACTCTCTACCCTGCTCCAGGAAAGTGTGGTGTTCTCCCATTCCCTCCCCTCCACTTCATGCCCCCTTCTGTAACAGAATCCCCCAGATTCACCCCATTAGAAGACAATGGAGATAGAGAGCTGCCTCTGTCCAAAAAAGGTTCATTCAATTGAGAATACCCAGCTGGGAACAGAGTGACTGTAAACCTTCCTCTTAGAGTGCCAAAGATCTGGTTTTGCTCCTTCTTGCCAGACACGGGACAGGTCGTTTATCCTCAGTTTCTCATCTGTAAAATAACGCCTTAGGAACACCCAGACAGCTTAGCAAAATCAAAATAGTCTGTCCAAGGCACCCGAGGTCTGTATGTTGCTTATGACTCCTAAGTGAAGGTTCTGTTATATCAGCATTGAAGTCGAGGAGACCTATAGAACTTCTTTGCTGTTGGGGACCTTTGACCTTTTCACATGGAGACCTTTCTGAGGCAGATGAGTCCCGCTGAAAGAAACATCAGGCATACGCAGTCTACTGCAAGTCAAACACGAAACTCTCAAGGTTATGGTAGGAACAGAATCAATATATCCCATATGTATATGTTGGGTTTGGGGCCTCTCCTATTAACTGCTGCTGAACTTCACCCTGTTGTAAAACTATTCTTAGTAGTCTGATTCAGGATTCTTTTTTGTTTGCTTATTGTTTTTAAATAGCTAGATCCTTTAGGAAAAGTCTAGCTTTTTTTTTTTCCTGGCTTCTAGAAATCCCCCAGATTAGGTTTATTTTTAATCTAAAGCATTGGCCTAAGTATTCACAGAATCACACAGACTTAGAACTGGACGAGGAACCTAAAGTTCATCTAGTCCACCTTTATTTTACAGATGAGAAACTGAGGATAAATGACCTGTCCAGCGTTTGACAAGAAAGAGAAAAACCAGGATTTGAAGCCAGGTAATAATAACTACCATTTGTCTCACACTTGAAGATTTGCAAAGCACTTTACAAATATGTCATTTGATCCTCAAATCAACTCTATGAGGTAGAGACTTATTTTCCCCTTTTGCAGGTGAGGAAACTGAGGCATAGCAGATGAGTGATTTGCCCAGCATCACACAACTAAGAAGTGGTCAAGGCAAGATTTGAACCCAGGCCTTCCCTACTCCTAAGTCCAACACTGTCCACAACTCCCATCTAGCTGCCCTAGACCATCAGATTCTAAATTCAGTGCTCCTTCCAACATACTATGCTGTGCCCTGATGTCTTGTGTTTGAATACCAGCATCAAGTTATAGCGCCTCGTATCTTCAGGTAGACTGGATCCTATTTCTAGAATCAAGTTTGACAGCGAATATTTTGGTTCAAAAGTTTTGTTAGTAGAATGCAAGCTCCTTGAAGGCAGGTACTAGTTTTTGTTTTGTCTTTGTGTCTCCAACCCATCTTATGCCCAAGGGAGTATGAATTCCAGTCTCCTGTTCTATAGTTAAGATGTAGGATTTTAGGATCCTAGATTTAGGATTGGAAAGGTCCTCGGAAGCAGGAGACAGGAAATGCAGTTCATCCTTTTGTCAACATGGGTAGCTGGTGGCTCAGGGGATAGAACACTGGGCCCGGAGAGACAGGAAAACCTGAGTTCAAATCCAGCCTCAGACAATCCTTAACTGGGTAACCCTGGGCAAGTCGCTTAACCTCTGTTTGCCTCAGTTTCCTCAACTGTAAAATGGGGGATAATAACAGCACCTACTTTGCATGGTTTTGTAAGGATCAAATGAAATAATATTTTTAAAGCATTTAATTAACACAGTTCCTGACACATAAGAGGCTCTATATAAATGCTTATTCCCCTTCCTCACCCCTAAATGAAGCAGAGACTACTAATTCATCTCTCTTGCTTGCATGGCCACAACTCTAGCTGCCTGAAAAATAAAATAAAATTTTCCTTTTTTCCCCAAGAATGACTTCTGTCATTTGTAAACCAGCTCACCTGTAAAGATGAAGTAGATGGAATTTGTATTCTGTTCATGAGTTCTACTACAAATGCAGCAGTTTCTCTGATATAGAGGATGCTGTATCACAATTAAGTGGAATATATGGGAGTCAGAGTGGTAAAGCAGAAACAGATCTGAGGCCCTTATCTAGACTCTGGCATTGGCTTAGATTTGCGACTTTGAGCAAGTTACTTAACCTCTAATTTCATCATTAAAACAGACCTCTCCAAAGTCATCAGTGACTACTTAATTAGCAAATATTTTGGCCTTTTCTTAATCATCCTTCTTGACCTCTCTGCAGCACTGAGAAGGTTGAGCACCTTATCTTTCTGTATATTCTCTTCCCTCTCTATTTTCTCAGTTGAGACCTCACTGTGGCAAAGCAATCCTTTCATATATCCCTAACTGATTCACTATCACACTCACCACAGCAGTTTTTCCAAAGCTTTCTATTCCTCTCAAGCCCCAGTGCTCCACCTCCCCCTTCCATCTCAACTGAGAATCTTGTCTCATGTTTTCATTGAAAAAATTGAAGCTGGGGCAGCTAGGTGGCACAGTGGATGGAGCACCAGCCCTGGAGTCAGGAGGACCGGAGCTCAAAACTGGCTTCAAACACTTACTAGCTGTGGGACCCAGAGCAAGTCACTTACTCCAATTGCTAAAAAAAAAATAAAAAAATTGAAGCCACTTACTAAGAGCTCCCTCCTCATCTCACACCACTCAGATGCCTTCTCTATCTCCTCTATCTCCTCTCTCACCCCCATCTCACATGAGGAGGTAGGTGGCCCTTCTTGCCAAGACAAACCTTTCTACATAGATAAGCGATTTCATTCTATACAGTCTTGTCCAATATATTGTCCCCTGTATCATCCCCACTATCTCATTAATCTTCAGTCTCTCTACTGGCTGCTTCCCTATAGTCTAAAAACACCCATATGTCCCCCATCCTCAAAAAACAAACAACAAACTTTACTTAATCCATTCACGCCCACTAGTTATTATCCCATTACTTTCCTCCCTTCCATGGATGAACTTGGAAAGGTTGTCTACAATCAGTGCCATCCTTTCCTTTCCTCTCACTACCTTATTAACTCTGAAGTCTGGCTTCCAATCTCATACATAGTTCAACTGAACTGCTCTATTCAAGGTTACCAATGGTCTCTTAGTTGCCAAATCTAATGGCTGTTAATGGATTTGTCAATCCTTATCCTTCCCTCCGTGACATCCCTTCTGCCTTTGTTACTCCTTGATGCTGTCTTCTCTTTGGTTTTGGTGACATTGCTCCTCTCCAGTTCCCCCATCTGACTCCTCCTTCTTAATCTCCTTTGCTGGATTTTTATCTAGGTCATGCCTGCTATCTGTGGTTGTCCCCCAGTGCTCTGTCCTGGACCTTCTTCTCTTCTCCCTCTATACCATTTTATTTGGTGCTGTCAGATCCCATAGATTTCATTACTGTCTCTATCCAGTTGATTCTGACCTACTTGTCCAACCCTGACCTCTCCCCTCATTGGACTTCTCTGTTAGAGCCAAGGATACCACCATCTTGTCGGTCATCCGAACTTACGACCTAGGTCTCATCTTTGCTTCCTCCCTCTCTCCCACCCCCATAGTCAATCAGTTGCTAAGGCTAATAAGTTCTACAAATCTGTCATATACATCTGACATTACCCTGGTGTAGGCCCTCTTCACTTCACACCTGGACTACTGCAGTACTCTTCTGATTGGCCTCTCCCCACTTCAGTCCATTCTCTGATCAACTGTCAAATTGATCTTCTTAAAGCTCTGGTCTAACTATATAATCCCCCTATTCAACAAACTCCAGTGGCTCCCTGTTGCCTCCAGGATCAAATATAAGATCCTCTGTTTGGCTTTTAAAACCCTTCATCACCAGGCCCTTACCACCTTTCTAGTAGTCTGATAACTTTATCCCCCTCCTACTGTGCAATTGAGTAACACTGGCTCCTTGCTGTTCCTCACATAAGACACTTCATCTGCCTGCTCGGTGCATTTTCACTGGCCCTCCCTGTGCTTAGGACTCTCTCCTCACTCTTCTCTGCCTCCTAGCTTCTCCAGTTTTCTTTAAGTCTCAGCTAAACTCTCAGTATTTGCAAGAGGCTGTTCTCTGTCCTTAATCTTAGCACCATCCCTCTGAGATTACTCAAAGTTAAAATATATGTATATATGTGTGTATATATATATATATATTATATATATATAATATATAGATAGATTGATACAAACAAGATATATATGTATAAACATATGTATATATATCTATATATCTTGCTCATACATAGTTGTTTTCATGTTTTCACCCCCATTGAACTGTAAGTTGCTAGAGAGCAGGGATTGAGATTTCTATTTATTTGTTTGTTCATTTATTTATTGCCTCTCTTTGTATTCCAGCACTTAGCACAGTGCCTGGCACACAGTAGGTACTTAATAAATGCTTGTTGACTTGTTGACTCAGCAATCTCTCGGTTCTCCTCCTATTCATTTGACCACTCCTTGTCTCCTTTGCTGGATTTTCATCCAAGTCATATCCCCTAGGTACCCTCCTGGGCTCTGTCCTGTGCCCTCTTCTCTTTTCTCTTTATATTCTCTCACTTAGTAATTTCATCAGCTCCCATGGGTTCAATTATCTCGTGAAGAGTTTACTCAGATCCATTTATCCATCTCTCATCTTTCTCCTGACCTCCAGCCTCGAATTACCAACCATCTCTATTGGACATTTCAAAACGGATGTCTTGGAAGCATCTCATACTCAACACTCTAAAACAATTTACTGTCTTTATCCCAAAACCCTCCCCTCCCACCAGCTTTCTAGTTACCCTGGTTCACAACCTCATCCTCCACTCCTCACTCATGCTTACCCCACCCAAATGTCCAATCACTTGCAAGATCCTATAACACAACAGCATCATAAGCTGATCTCTTCTCTCCGCCACTCTTAAGACCTTTATTGCTTTTCCTCTGGACTTTTACAAGTCTCTAATTGCTCTCCTTGCCTCAAATCTTTCCTCACACCAATCTATCCTCCATACAGCTATCCAAATGATTTTCCCAAATCACAGGCCTGACCATGTCATCCCTTACTCAATAAACTCCAAATAAACTCCAATGGCCCCCTACTACCTCTAGGATCAAATATAAACTCCACAGTTTGGCATTTAAAGCTCTTCACAGCTGACCCCTTCTTCTCTTTCCAGTCTTTTAACACATCCCTCCCTTCCATGACTCTACTGGCCTACTTACTATTAATCACACATTGCTGCATTAATGCACTGCCTGAGTGCTTTTCCAGGAATGCTGTCCCTCCTTACCTCTGCTTCTTAGAATTCCTGGCTTTCTTTAAGACACAGCTCAAGTGCTAATGTCTTGCAGGAGGCCTTTGCTGCTAATGCTTTCTTCCCCATCTTCCATCTACTCTGTATCTTGTATGTGCTAACTTATGTATATGTCCTCTGTGCCGTTAGAATGTAAGCTTCTGGAGGGCAGTGATGTTTTATTTTTCAATTTGTCTTTGTATCCCCAGCACTTTGCACAGTGTCTAGCCCATAATTAATAAATGTTATTTGATGAATTAGCTATAAAAGAGGCAACATGTCATAGCAGACAGGAAGGCTTGGGTTTATGCTAATTCTGACACATCAGAGCTGTGTGTGTCTGGGCAGGTTACCTAACCCTCCCAGTGTGCCCAAGTGACTCTCTAAGACATTGCAGAGGGGCAGCTATTTTTGGTGCAGTGGATAGAGCACCTGCCCTGGAGTCAGGAGGACCTGAGTTCAAATGTGCCTTCAGACATTTGACAATTACTAGCTATGTGACCCTGGTCAAGTTACCTAACCTCCCAGTGTGCCCAAGTGACTCTCTTTGCCAGCCTGAATCAGTTCAAAAAACTCCTCACCAGGAACCCCCTATCCTGATGAAATCATAGGTCCAAAAAAAATGGGAATAATGTTTGCACTTTGGACCAAGGCTTAGGTGAGAGTGCAGGGGTGGGGAATCTGTGGCCTTGGGTGTAGCCTTTTGACTGAGTCCAAATTTTACAGAACAAATGCTTTTATTAAGGAGATTTGTTCTGTGAAGTTCGGATTTAGTCAAAGGGCTGCACTTGAGGACCTAAAGGGCCACATGTGGCCTCGAGGCTACAGGTTCCCCACCCCTGAGTGACAGCATGTGCTTTGTAACCCATAATGCTCTAGAAATATAAGCACTAGTGCTCATTGGGTATGTATGCCCCCTTCCCTTAACCCCCAGTGGAACTGAGCTGAGGCATTGCCCTGAGGACCCAAGAACCTTTCCTTCTGCAAGAAGGACCCCACGGAAGTGTCTAGGGGACGTCACACTGAGTGACTGCTATATCTGGCATCTTGCATCAGCAGTCAAAGAAGAGTATTGCATGCGCACAACAGGCTCTGTCATATCCCCTTTTCACAGTTGGGTCAACCAGGAGTGACAAGGATCTCACTCAGGGGCCCTTGTTCCCGCAACCCAGATTTGGAGACAAGCTCTCCCTCTTTCTGTGCAGAGTAGCAGGAGGCCTGGCCCGGCTCTTTCAGAAACGTCGGGGAGTTAGGACAAACAATAAAAGGCAAGACTCTCCACAATCTCCCTTCCAGTCCTCCCGCGGCCCCGCCCCGCCTCCTCACGCCACTGCTGCTGCGGAGGGCCCCGCCGCTGAGGTCGGCTACCTGGGCTCTCCTCCGCCCGGCTGCACCCTCTCACCTCTGCGGGAGAGAGCGAGCTGTCCCCGGGAGGAAGAGAAACGAAAGCTGCTTCATTGGCGTCGAACCTATTCGTGGAGAGATTGCGCAAGATGCTGGGAACGGGGCTGGGCAGCAGGAGATTTCGATCTGGCCCCTTAAGTGTGGTTCACTGACCCCCTGGGGGACCTTGAGCAAATCACTCATACCCGGCTGCGGGCGGGAGTTAGGGGTTGGGGGGTTCATTCAGTTTCTCAATACTGTAGTTCGTAGCATGGTAAATAGAGTGCTTCAGAAAGACCCGGGTTCAAATACAGATTTAGGTACCTTACTAGCTGTGTAATCAGGGCAAATCACAACCTCTCAGGACCTCAGTATCCTCATCTGTAAAATGGGAATTAAAATACCACCTCTGACAACAAGCATTTATTAAGCCCTTACTACGTGCCAGGCATTCTGCTAACTTCTGTAGATACAATGTGAGGGTCAAATGAAATGAGGAAATGTATGCTCTCCCACCTCATTTCCGCCCCACCTGGCTTCCCCTGGCTTTTTTCAAGCTCCAGCTGCTTCAAGCTCCACCTGCCTCAAGACTTTCCCAGTTCCCATTAAGGCTGGTGCCTTAGCTCTGTTGATTATCTCCGACTTATCCCGAATATTGCTCGTTTAATCATAGCTCTTTGCATCTTGTCTCTCCCTTTAGACTGAGCTCCCTGAGAGCTGGAACTCTCTTCTGCCTTTCCCTGTATCCCCAGGCTTAGCACAGCGCCCAGTACATAGTAGGTGCTTCACAAATGCTTATTATCTGACTACCTAACTAGGCAACCCTTGAAATGCTGTGTAAATGTGAGCTATTACTATGATCCCATCTCCTCATAGGTGTTTTTTAAGGAGAAAACATTGAGTAACTTTATGAGCTCCTCAGACAAAAAGGCCAATAAAAAATTACAGAGATTTGTGCATCTCTTGGCATTTTCAGAGTGTTATAAAATGCTGAGTTAAGCATTCTCCAAGGGCTAGCTGACTGCTATCTCCTTTGCCTAATCCAGGTTCATCGTTTCAGAGCTAGTAAGGATCTCACAGGTCACCTTGTCTAACTTCCTTATTTTTTAGATAAGGAATCTGGGTCTCATAAGGTTAAGTGACTTGTCCAGGGTCACACAGTAAGTAGCAGAATTCACCATGAATTCAGGTCCTCTGACTCTAAATGCCACACTCTTCTCATGTACTATGCAGTTATACAGATTTAGTTTCCACCTCTCTAGCCTCCCCCCCACCCCCCCCCCCCCCCCCCAACCTTTTTTTAAACCAAGGCTTTACTTGGGTTGACTCCCCAAGGATTTCAAATCTGAAGTTTCCTTCTTAGAAGGCACAGGAATGGAAGATCTAGTTTTGTTTTTGATTTTTCCAGAGAAGGGAGCTGAGATGGCAACCCACCAAAGGAAAGGTGTCTAAAAAATAAGTAATGACCAAATGACTCTTCGTGACCATATTTGGGGGTTTTCTTGGCAGAGATACTGGAGTGGTTGGCCATTTCCTTCTCCAGCTCATTTTATAAATAAGGAAATTGAGGCAAAGTTAAGTGACTTGCCCAGGGTCACACAGCTAGTAAGTGTCTGAGACCAGATTTGAACTGTGGAAGATGAGTCTTTCTGATTCCAGGCTGATCACTCTATCTACTTCAACACCTAGCTGTCCACACCCACCTTACTTTGCAGATAAATCACTAGCTTACTCAAACCACTTGTCTAAGTCAGGAATTTGGAAGATAATTACATCCCTTTCTCAAATAGGGAAACTGAGGCAGGACTCAACCTGAGCTCACTCGCCCTGACTTCACCACTTTTCCCAGCTGTACTCCCTCTTGTAACCTGTCTGTGCTGTCCTGTTGCCCATTTATTCTACTAGGTAGCATTGTTTTTGTTGATGTCCATTCTGTTTGTCTAATGAATGCCAGAGGCATCTCAGTGGATAGAGTGATAGGCCTGGAGTCAGGAAGACCAGAATTTAAATCTGACCTCAAATACTTACTAGCTGTGTGACCAGGGGCAAGTCACTTAACCTCTGTCTGAGTCAGTTTCATCCATGGTAAAAGGGTGATAATAATAGTACCTACTTTGAAGCACCAATGCTTCTCCCCCACCCTTTTTTTTTTGACAAGGCAATTGGGGTTAAGTGACTTGCCCAGGGTCACACAGCTAGTAAATATTCAAGCATCTGAGGCTGGATTTGAACTCAGATTCTCCTAACTCCAGAGCGGATGCCACCTAGCTGCCCCTTCCCTTCACTTCTACTCTATTTTCTTCCCCAGGCCTTGCAAAGCCTCTCCTGTTGATCCTTTGGAATTTGGGACCAGCCCTGTTATTTCATTGGTTTAGGGAATTGCCAGGCCAGGTGGCACCTTGGTAACTTGGAGTATTGCCCAGAGCAAATGACTGACCCAGGGTCACACAGTCAGAGTATCAGAGTTAGGATTTGAACTCAGGTCTTCTTAACTGTGCCCACTACTCCACATTGCCTACTAGCTGTAACTCCAAGAAAACACATCAGGAAAAAGGAAGGCACCAGAGAGATGGAATAGGGAAAGGAAAACAGGAGAAAAGCAGGACAGAGATCTAAGAGAAAGGGGGGAAAGCCAGAAGACAAAGAGTAGAGGGAAGAAAGGGAGGGACTTCTTGATACTTTCAGCTGTTTCCTTGGGCCCAGAGGGGTAGCCCTGGGAGCCAGCTGGTGCTGGGACTTGCTCCATCCAGGTCTCACTGTCCTGAAGAAGTAAGCCGATACAGGAGCCCAGAGCTCAGTTGGAATGTCTGTCAGAAGCTGAAAGAAAGCCAACATAATTCACTGCCAGTTGACGGGGTGCTATCCACAGAAAGGCTGCAGGCTGGATTCAGCCCAGACAACAAGAGGGAACAGTTTCCATCAGCATATGTGGGTGGGGGAGGGAAAGGGGCAGCTTTCTATCACCCCTTCATGCCCCTGTTCCCTTCACCTCCTCGGGCCGTTCACCGCCTGATTCTTTCGAGGGGAATAACTCTGCCTTGAGGCTCTGCCAGTGAATCCAGAATCCTCTCATGGAAAGGCATTTTGTCCTGAGACAGTTTTTCTTGATTGAGTTCCAACTCTGACCATGAACCAGCCTAATGCTGCAGGGAAATAGATTAGACGTAGGCAGGCAATGAAGATGGGTTGAAGAGGCAGAGCAGTTCAGTGTCATGGAGGCCAGATTGGTAAATTGGTAGAGTTGTAAAATGAGAAAGCTGTACTAGCTGGCCTTCCAGCTGTGAGGCTAAGCGACTATTTATTCACCAGTCCAAGTTCATACGTACCCTTCCACCTTCCACCTGGGAGGGTTCATGTCATCAACCTTAAATGATCCTGTAAACTCTGGGACACGGGCTTGGGGAGGATCTCTTTTGGGAGGGGCCGGGCTTGCTGTGCCCTCAGACACCCAAATATACATGGCAAGGGAGATTGCCAGACAAGGTCTGTATGACCTGTTAAAATGTTTTCAGGGTGCTTCACCAACTTTTTCCATAATTTTCGAATTCCACTTGGGGACCCTTCAAAGGAATTTGGTGTATCTAGTCCTCATTCACTTATACTCCACCCAGCAGAATGTTTGAGTAAGACAATTCTATGTCGAGGGAACCCTCTCATACCTTTTCAGTCACTGCCAGAAAGCTTCCAGTTAGTTGCAAAAAATAAACAGGCTTCAGTGTATGTCTATACCCTAAGTGGACAAAGCCTTGAAGCTACTGAAAATTGGATCCACAAAAGTTCTGCTCACAGGTCTAAAGAATAGGAGGAACTGCCTTCAACAACCCAGCCCAGCTGGCAGAGACGGAGAGTGTCCATGCCAGCTTGAGGGATACAGAGGCCTGGTGTCCTGCATCATCCCCTCCCCCCACCACACACACACACACACACACACACACACACACACACACACACACACACACACCCCTACCTAACACTGTCATGAAATCCCCAGATGGTATGAACAGAAAGAAAGAAAGACAGAGAGCTTCACAATTTACACTCTCCACAGGATCTGGAGACTTCCTGCTGTTCACAGGTGACTGGGTTTTATTTTGTCAAATTTGGCTTCCCAGCAGAACTGGGCACCTCCTTTTGCTTTTCTCTATCATATCCATCTGCCCATTCTCTACCCTCTGCCAAGCCCCAAGGACAGCTGCCCTGCTACCCTTTGCTGAGATAGAAGGGAAAGGGAGAGGTGGTTCAGAAGGGAGGTAAGCTAAAGTTATAGGACTTTGGACTTCATCTTTCATAAAGATAAACTATCTTAATGAAATCTTACTGAGGTGATAGCTGGCAGGTATTGGAGCCAGGGAGATCTGAGTTCAAGTCCCCTTCAGAAATATACTAGTTATGTGACTTAGAGAAATTCATAACCTTCCAGGGTGCCAGGCACCTTGGGATTTCATTGGTGCAGGTAACTCCCAGTGAGAAAATTCCCCCAGTAAATGGAGATTGGCGTCTTTTCTTCAAGAGTCTTAGAGAACTGTCCAGACTAGAGCGTTGAGCATTTGAGGGAAGGGACCAGCATGCTGCAGTCAGAATTTGTGAGAGGAGACCAGAACTTGGGTCTCACTGACTCAGAACCTTGTGAGAATTGGGAAGGCCAGAAGAGCAAAGGTCCCATGAAGAGAGTAATGGCAGAAACTGTTGTGACTGGCCAACAAAACACTGAAGAATGACCTGCTTAACCCAGCCCAGCAGAGGACCAAGCCAGAAGTGCTTTAACAGAGAAGGGATTTGGGGGCAGCTAGGTGGTGCAGTGAATAGAGCACCACTGGCGGAGTCAGGGAGGACCTGAGTTCAAATCCAACCTCAGACACTTGACACTAGCTGTGTGACCCTAGGCAAGTCACTTAACCCCAATTGACTCACCAAAAACAAAAAAACCACCAACAACAGAGGAGGGATTTGCCTGACTGGTAATGCCACATTCAAAGGAGAACTCGGGGGTGTGAAACTTAGTAACGGTTTGAGCCCAATCTCCAAAGGACCAAAGTGATAGAGAAGAATGTGTCCTTCAGTTTGGGGAGGGGATTTTTGTTTTTTGTACTTCTGTGCTTGTTATATCTTCTCAGTAAATATCTATTTGTGATAACTTAAAAATTAGCCCTAGAGTCCAGGAAAGGGCTGAATTTGAATCCTAGCCAATTGTATGACCTTGACCAAGTCATAGCCTTTCCCAATCATCTCACCTGTAAAATGGAAGTAATACTAATATTTATTTTACCTACTTTGCAGGTTTACTCAATTCTAGAAATAGTTTAAAGTCCCTTCTATGTACTAAGCACTATGCTAGGTACTGGAGGTAGAAAAACGAAAATAGTCCCAGCTCTCAAGGAGCTTATATTCTACCGAACCAAGGAGTACAAGATGAAGGTAGATAAGTAAACACAAAACAGTATGAAATCATTTCAAAAGGGAGAGAGAGTTTGTGTTAACATTCTCTAGGGGATCTTTGGCTGTGGACGATCTGGGGGAATCTCTGGGTCTGGGATCTGTAAAGGGCTCCTGTAGGATGTAGCCCCTGAACTATATCATAGGGGAAGTGAGGGATTCCAAGAAAGAGAGCTAAGAAGGAAGTACATTCCAGGCGCCAAGGTTATACACGGACTGTGCAGCACTGTTTTCTGATTGGTGTGTCCCTAGCCTGGACCACCATGTCATGAGTTGCCAGGTCATTTCCTGGCTTCCACTCTTCATTCTCCAGATTTCTCCACCTCTCCTCCAATAGTCTGGACCCACCTTGAGTATCTTTCACCACCACCACCACCACCCCTACTTTCCAGCTTCCTTTTTTGTCTTCTCCCATTAGAATGTAAGTTCCTATGAATTAGAAACTCTTTTTTTTTTTTATTGCATTTGTAACTCTGGTGCTTAGCACATAGGAAAGCACTTACTAAGTGCATTATCTATCAAAACAACAATGGTATTTTCTCTCTTCCTTTTTTTATTCCAAATTTAATAGACACTAAATAAAATAAGCATTTCCATAAATATTGGAGAACAGAGAGGATTGGACATGAAACGGTAAATCTCCATTACACAAAAAGCTTGCTTTTCTTTTTAAAGAATATAGTAAATTCAACTTGTAATGCTGAAAGCTGCCCTGATTGGCATTATACAAGGAGGGTAATGGAGTCACATTCTGAAGAGACACCCTGGAGACCTGAACGTCCACTGACCTTTCACTTGAGGTTCCAGATTTCCAGTGAATAAGGCTAATGCTGAGTCTTCCAGGCCTTCCAGGTGATTCCTATTGGGAGATCACACTCTCCACCCCAAACTCAGCAGCTATTATGGATGGACAGCTACCTCTCTGAGTGGGCAGCAGAAAAGCTGACTGACTTACTGACCAGTCTGTTTGGGATCTGCCAAGAGGGAAACTGAGAATAAAAGACACAGAGGAGAATCATCACTTTGCAGTTATGTGGCCTAGGGTAATGCCCCTGCCCAATCACAAGGCCTCAGTTTCCCCCTCTCCAAAATTAGACTATTTTATTTTGTAAGAAAATCACTTTGTAAACTGTAGAGCTATATAGAAATGTGAGCTGTCATTGATTTTCCCAAGTCCTGTTTATCATGAAGAAATGGGTCATCCTATCAACATCTGAATATTTACTTGGTCATTCATCCAACCCCATATCTCTGTGGGGTGAGAAAGGCTGGTTTCATTATCCTCATTTCATAGATTCGATTCGGCATTCATTAATCATCTACCAGGTGAAGGCAGCTATGTTAGTGGATAGAGATCTAGCTTCAGAGTCAATGAGACCCTGGTTCTGGTCTTCTCTGACACATCCTGACTGTGGGCTCCTGGGCCCATCATTTAACTGCTCAGTACCTTCATCTAGGCAACACTTCTAAGACTCTAAGTTCAACCCACATTTGTAAGGGGAATTTTCTTACTGGGAGTTACCTGCACCAATGCACAAGTTCCCCTTCCCCTCCCAAATAAAAGTGTATCAGACACTGTAGTAAACCCAGGGTATACAATGATAAAAAAAAAAAAAGGACACAGTCCTTGCTCTCAAGGCACCAGAAGGATACAACATGTTCACAGATGAATAAACTAAAATGTAATGTGAGGAGTGAGAGAGATCACTCTAGCAATGGGAGGGATCAGGGAAGGCTTCATGTAGGAGGTGGCACCTGAGCCTTGAAGGACTCTAAATATAGAGGTGGGGATATAGAGGGGGTTCATTCCATGCATGAGGAGTGGCTGAGGGAGTTGCAGGGATGACATAAACCTTTACTGCCAGCCCACGTGAGTTCACTGGTTTACCAGATTAGAGCTTTTCCCACAAAATTCTATTTCCAAAAAGAGATGTTCAGGGAGAGGTAAAACTATCTGTCAGGGTCTTTTCTGGTACACGGTGGGAAGAGTCCAATCTTGTCTATGCTCCCTAAGCAGGAGCCACCGGTCTGGCTGTCTCAGGGCCTGACTGCAGGGCATTTAGTTATCTTCTCCAGACATGGATCCTTCTGGCTTCTCTTAGCCAGAGAAATTAAAGGGTCATATATATTACCTCAGAGCCTCACTTTTTTTGCCAAAGAAAATTATAGACTCTGGGAACATGGAGACCCACAAGTTTCCTCTGAATCATTTCTAAGGTTGCACACTGCATCTTGGAAGGTTGAAAGGGAAAGGCTTGCAGTAAATATGAATCAAGTAATTTCAAAGCAATCTTAAATATGGCAACCAGAGAAATGGGGAGATGGGGTCCGCAGTGGAGTTACCTTTTAAAGAGCCCTTTTGGGAACAGTTTTAGAGGCTGAGTCCAACTCTCTTACAGAGGAGGAAATTGAGGCAAAGAGAGATTAACTGACTTGCCCAGGGTCAAACGGCTAGTAAGTACTGAGGTCAGTGTAGGATTCAGGTCTTCCAGACTCCCAAGGTTAGGATACTACCTACCCCACTCTGTCATCTAGCTGCTACACAAGTCAAGACATCATGCTCGTGGCATCACTGATCCTCTTTGAGAACAAAGGACCACCACCACCACCACCACCACCAACAGCAACAACAATAACAACCTAGCTGCCTAGGAGAGTCATAGATCTAGAACCGAAAGGGAACTGAGAAGCGGTCTAGTACAACCTCCTTATTTTACAGGTAAGGAAACTGAGGCCCAGGGTTAAGTGGTTTAAGTGACTTGTCCAAGGTCACATAGAAGCAGGGATTTGAACTCACATTCTTTGACTCCAGAGCCAACTTTCTAGAGTAGAGTTTCTTAACTATTCTTGTGTCATGGGCCCCTTTGGAAGCCTATGGACCCCTTCAATGTTTCAAAATCCACAAAATAAAATTCATACATGCATAATATATATGCACAAAATAAAAAAAACTAAAAAATAAGGATGTTATTTTTCTCCAACAAAATTCATGGACCCCAGCTATATTTTAAAGACATACCAAAAAAAGGAAAAAGGACCTATTTGTATAAAAATATTTATTGCAGCTCTTTTTGTGGTGACCAAGAACTGGAAATTGAGGGAATGCCCATCAATTAGGAAATGGCTGAACAAGCTGTAATATATGATTATAATGAAATACTATTGTGCTAGAAGAAATGATAAGCGAAGGGGCAGCTAGGTGGCACAGTGGATAGAGCATCAACCCTGGAGTCAGGAGGACCTAAGTTCAAATCCAGCCTTAGACACCTGACACTTACTAGCTGTGTGATCCTAGGCAAATCACTTAACCCCAACTGCCTTGCCAAAAAAAAAAAAAAGAAGAAATGACAGGCAGAATGATTTCAGAAAAACCTGGAAAGGCTTACATGAACTGATACAAAATGAAGTTAACAGAACCAGGAAAACACTGTACACAGTAACAGCAATATTGTTCAATGAAAAGCTATGAATGACTTAGCTATTCTCAGCAATACAATGATCCAAGACAATCCCAAAGGACTAATGGTGAAGCATACTATCTGCCTCCAGAGGAAGAACTGATATCGATTGAATACAGACTAAAGCATGCTATTTGTCACTTTCTTTCTTTCATTCTTTTTCTTTTATTTGAGTCTTCTTGTATCAAAATGACTAATATGGAAATGTTTTACATGATTGAACATGTATAACCTATATCTGATTGCTTACCATCTCAGGGAAAAAGGGAGGTAGGGATAGAATTTGGAATTCAAAACTTTAAAAGAAAATTTAAAAAATTGTTTTAGCATGTATTTGGGGGGAAAAAAGAAAATATATATTAAAAAAAAAATTCATGGCCATCAAACCCTGGTTAAGAACTCTTGTTCTAGAGAGTTGCCTAGAGCACTGAGAGAAGTCACTTGCCCGAGGCCATACAGCCAGTATGTGTCAGAATCAGGACTTTAATCTAGGTCTTCTTGATTCTGAGGCTGACTACATTACACTGCCTTAATGCCTTCTTCTTATAATAATAATTATTTTCTATCAAGATGCCCAGGGAAATAAGGGGTTAATGTGGCTGTGTTTGCTGGCACAGCTGGGGATCATTAGTACCCAAGGCTGGCCAGCCAGGAGAAGGCAATGGGCAGCTGTGAGGTGGGGCTGCTAGGACGGTGTGTTACTGAAGGAAATGGGATGGAAATGTTGTTTTTCTTATTTACAACCTTGGTTTGGTTTTTATGCTACAGAGGGGAGCTGTGAGCTCTTACTTGAATGTGGCTTTCCACCCCTGGCACCAGCAGCACCCACAGTAAATCCACTAAATCGCTTGCCACCCCTTGTGTGGCACAACACAGAGTAAGGCTGATGTTGGTTCTCAGCCAATTGTCTGGCTTGGGTAGAAGATGGGATTTTCCAGCCTGGGATGGGATGTTTTTGCTTCACTGGGCTGTGTCCCCACAAGCCAAGTGGAGAATTGGGACAAATACCCAGGTGAGCCCTCTACTGCCGCTTCTCTTGGCACACCTTGGAGCATTGCTTCAACTCTCTCCTTTGTTCTAAACCTAGGGGTGAAGGATTAGATTTGTTATGGCTGGTTGGGCTCAAAAAAAGACAAGGGAGGTCTCAGGAACTGTTGCTCTTCAAAAAAAAAAAGCAACCCAGAGGACAGATGCCCTTTGGCAAAAAGCATCCTTCAACATCCTGTCTCCCCACCACAAATGATGGGTTGGCCAAGTACTCGTCCTAGAGTTGTGAGAACTGCCAGGGAGGAGGGAAATAATAAGTGATAGGATCTAGATACTGTCTAGAGAAGAGAAAAATCTGGATTATCCTTTACTTAACTTGGCACATATCTTATGCAATTTTTCACATATTGCCTTTCCTACCAGAATATGAGCAACTTGAGGAAAAGGGCTATTATTTGATGCTTCTTTTTGAATCCTCAGGACTCAGCATAGTACCTGGTGCATTGGAGGGCAATCCAAATTTTCTTCTTCTATGGAAGGTTTCTAGATGCTGTCATTCATCATCTCCCTCCTCCTCCTTGGCAGTTCTTACAACTCAGGGATGAGTGCTTAGACAGAGCAATCATTTGTGGTGGGGAGACAATACAGTAATCCAGCTAAAGCATATAGTAAGTGCTTAATAAATGTTTATTGACTGATTGGATGGGAGGCAAACTGTTAAATGGAGGGTTTCTGTCAGTAACATGGGTCACTAACATGATAATAATGATAAATGACAATAATAGCTAGCATTTATATAGCAATTGCAAATTTAACTATAGGCAAAGATGCTGGGCATGACAGGTTGGATTGTAACCTTTGGTTATCTATAAGACACAGAGGGAAAAAAAGAGCATCAATAAAACATTTTATTTTATTTTATTTTTATTATTATTATTTTTTAGTGAGGCAATTGGGGTTAAGTGACTTGCCCAGAGTCACACAGCTAGGAAGTACTATGTGTCTGAGGTCGCATTTGAACTCAGGTCCTCCTGACTCCAGAGCTAGTGTTCTATCCACTGTACCACCTAGCTGCCCCCATAATAAAACATTTTAAAATGCACAAAAATTCCAAAAGAACAAATTAATAGAGCAGCTTTTTTCTGCCTTGTTAAATATTAAAAATAGATATTAAATATATATGCTATACATATCTATATGGCTGTGAATATATTACATATATGTGTGTGTGTGTGTATTTTGTTGTTGTATAGTCTTATTCAACTTTGTGATCCCATTTGGGATTTTCTTGGCAGAGATACTGGAGTGGTTTGCCATTTCCTTCTCTAGCTCATTTTACAAATGAGGAAACTGAGGCAAACAGGGTTAAGTGACTTGCCCAGGGTCATACAGCTAGTAAGTGTCTGAGGACAGATTTAAACTCATGAAGATGAGTTTTCCAGACTCCAGGACCAGCACTCTATATATACATACATATACGCATATACACATATACGTACAGAGAGAGATGTATACATACACATCTTACACAACAAACTATACCTAACAAAAGTTAAGTTCATGGTTCCCTATGAAAGTCTTGCAATCTTTATTGTAAAGTATATCAAAGAATTTGTATTTGTTGATAGTTGTTAAATTCACAATAAAAAGTAAACTTTATTTTTGAAAGTTTTTTTAAAAGGATCCATTGACTCCTTTTTAATATTTTATTTTTCCCCAATTACATGTAAAAACAATTTTAACTTTTTTTTAAAAATTTGAGTTCTAAATTCTCTCCCTCCCTCCCCCCACATTGAGAAGGCAAGCAATTTGACATAGGTTATACATGTGTAGTCATACATGTAAGTCATGCTGTGAAAGAAAACACAAACCAAAAAAAAAAATCCAAGAAAAATAAAGAAACAGTTCTTTCTCTGGAGATGGACAGCAGCTTTCATCATAAGCCCTTCAGAATGGTTTTGGGATCCATTGACTCTTCCCCATGTTTTGATTGTCTTTAGCAGGGCATGTGGTAGATAGAGCACTGGACTTGAAATCAGAAGATCTGGGTTCAAATCCTTCCTTTGACAGCTATTAGCTGTGCAACCTTTATAAGTCTTAATTCCTTGTCTGTAAAATGGGTATAATATTTCTAGAACCTAGCTCATGAAGTAGCTTTGAGGATCAAATGGGATGATCTATGTTAAGCACCTTGCAAACCTTAAAGTGTGACATACATTGTAATTATTGTTATTCCCACCTCACAAAATTCTTGTGAGAATTCATCAAGAGAATATATGTAAAATGCTCTACAGTGTTATTATTAGGTATACATCAAGGTAGAGATCCAAAGACCCAAGTGCAAGTCCCCAATTCTACCATTTGCTAGCAGTTTCTTCCCAAATTACAGAATTTTAGTGTAAGAAGGGATTTCAATGGCCATGTAGTCTGTTGCTGTTGTCCTTTGTTTTCAGAGGACCAATGACATCACTGGTGATGTCTTGACTTGCCAGTGAATTGGATTGAAGTGAGGCAGAGTTGCACAAAATCAGCTTCACTCTCTCTTCCACAGTAATCAAAGTCCAGTGGTAGGACAAAAGTCAGGATGACTGGTGGTGGCCCAGGATGCAGTGGATGACCTTGGCCTTCTTCCATGTCTGACCAAGCTCCCAGTGCTCCACAGTGCCTGCTGCTTCAGCTGCCTTCATGGCCACTGGAACAAATTATTCTCATCTGCCTATATGATCCTAGAAAAGCCTTAGTTTTCTCACCTCTAAAATAGAAAAATAATTCTTGCCTTAGGGCCATTGTGAAGAAAGCACCTTGTGAATTGTTATTTCATTGAAAATGCTTCCCCAAACCAAAGAGTGTGCAATAATAATGACCAATCTTGTCCTTGAAGAAGAAATGAGAAAATGTACCTCCTCTTTGTTGAAGAGGTCATGGTCTATGGTGTGGAACATTGTATATGTATATACTGTCCAACTAAGTTGATATGTGGGGGCAGCTAGGTGGTGCAGTGGATAGAGCACCGGCCCTGTAGTCAGGAGGACCTGAGTTCAAATCCGGCCTTAGACCAAACACTTGACATGTACTAGCTGTGTGACTTTGGGCAAGTCACTTAACCCCAATTCCCTTACCAAAAAAAAAAACCAAAAAAAAAAACCTAAGTGTGGATTAGCTTTCCTGAACTACTTTCTCTTCTCCCCTCTCCCTTCTTCCTTTTATTCTGTTGTGAGAAATAACCTCTTGGTTGATGGGGTTGGGAGAATATATTCAGAAATGAAGGTACTATTAAAAAAAGATAATAAAAAACATGAGAAACCACTTCCCTGAACATGAGGTCATGTTCGCTTATGCATTTATGATATTTATCCTGCTTCTCAGATTCTGGATGGAAAACACAGGCCTCACACCCATTCTGCATGATCCCCTCTGGGCTGATAGGGAATGAGATGGAATATCAGCTCGTGGTCAATGTGTTCACTGACCTAAAACTTCAGTGTATTACAGATGATGATTGTATTCATTGACCTTCACTCTTCAGGGGTGTCAGAGACCTCTGAAAAGTAGAACATGATAGAGGGCCTATAACAAATCCTTTTATTAAGGGGATTTGTTCTATGAAGTTTGGATTCAATCAAACGGCTGCACTTGAGGACCTAGAGGGCCACATGTGGCCTTGAGGCCATGGGTTCCCCACCCCTGCTATAGGATGAACAAGGTCTGGCTTGCTGTTATTATGATATAAGATGCAGAAGAAGATCTGAGACACTTCACTGAGTGGCCCAAGCACAGAATCCTCTCTTTTGAGAAATCCATGTTGTCTTTTCTCATCATAGAAAGGCACTTACTCTATACCTACACGCATCAAGTTGTTGTTCAGCCATGTCTAGCTCTTTGTGGCCCCATTTGAGGTTTTCTTGGCAAAAATACTGGAGTGGCTTGCTATTTCCTCCTCCAGTGTGTCTCCATTTTATAGATGAGGAGCTGAGGCAAATAGGGGTTAAATGACTTGCCCAAGGTCAGATTTGAACTCTGGTCTTTCTGACTCCAGGCCCAGTCTTCTAACCACTGTGCCACTTAGCCACCCCAGTGCATCAAGTAGAGACTTCCATTAACTGAGTTCCTGCCTATCAAGAGCTCATAGTCTAGGGCCAACACCAATATAGACTTGGGTACGATGCCAGAGCCATATCCAAGCATTCTAATACCTAGGGCAAATTAAATTGAGGAGATTGGAGGTAGAGGAAGGAGATGGGGAGACATACAGACTCTGAGCTAATAATAATGGTAATAATAATAATAGCTAATATTTATATAGTGCCTACTATGTGCCAGGCACTATGATAAGCACTTTACAATTATTATTACATTTGATCCTCACAGCAACTCTGGGAGGTAGGATCTATTATTATTCCCATTTTACAGATGAGGAAACTGAGGCAAACAGAGGTTAAGTGACTTGCCCAGGTTCACATGGCTAGTCTGAGGCTAGATTTGAACTCAGGTCTTCCTTTCTCCAAGCCTTGCACTGTGCCACCTAGTTTCCTGAGGCAAGATCTCCTCCAGCTAGATGGCACGTAATCCCTAGTTGGGTAGTGCCTGTCCACTATGATGGTGGGAGTGGAAATAGAGACTATGGATTACCTGAATCCAGTACACTTGGACCCAGGGTCCTCTGCCAACCCAGTATCTCCAATATCTCTCAACCATGATGGGAAAGATGCATGCCATACCAAGTAGGCACCCTGGGACACAATCTTTGATTGCCCCCATGCTAATTATGGTTTTTTGAAGGTCCCACAGAATAGTAATATAGATGGAATTTGTAAATGGACACCACCCCGTCTCCCTGTGCAAATGCATTGCCACCCCCTCTCCAAAGCCCATCAGATTCACCTTTGTACCATCTCTTCTCCAGCTGGTAACATTCCTAGTTCCGGAGCTACAAATAAGGATTGCTTGCAGCATCATAAGATCTTAGAGCTCTATATTGAAGGTATCTTAGAGACCATGTAGTCCAATCCCCTTCATTTCCTAGCAGAGAAAACTGAGGCCTAGAGAGGTTGTCCAAACTTGTCAAAGAGCAAACAAGTAGTAAATGATAGTACAGGATTGGTACCCAGGTCCTTTGACCCCAGAGGCAATGCCATGTACCAAAATGCCTCTTTGAGCAGGAGATGTTTGCCCTGGAGAAGACTCAGGGAGTCCAGGAGGGCTGTTTTTGAGGATTTGAAGGCATGTCATGTGAAAGAAAGGATTAGATTTATTCCATGGGACTCAAAGGGAACAGAATCAAAGGCCACAGTTAGAGGCTACAGAGAGACAGATTTTTGCCTGATATGAGGAAATACTTAAAAAAAAAAATTAGAGCCACCAAAGCATGAAATGGGCTGCCTAATGATAATTGCCAACATTTATAGAACCTTTTGAGAGTTATAAAGCACTTAATATATGTTATCTCAGTTGGTTCTCACAAAACCCCTGGGAAGTAGGCTCTATTATCATCCCCATTTTATAAATGAGGCATCTGAGACAGAGAGGTAAAGTGATTTGCTCAGTGTCACACAGCCAAGTATCTGAGGCAGGATTCAAACTTGGGTCTTTCTGATTGCTAGTCCAGCACTCTGTACCACCTAAAAGAAACTTACTAGTGAGGTAGTAGGCTCCCTTTCATGACTGTCTTCAAGCAGAAGCTAGACAATAGTCTGTAAGCTCCATTAGACTGTAAGCTCCTTGAGGTCAGGAACTATTTTTTGCCTCTTTTTGTATTCTGTAGGCACCCAATAGTAGTCACCTAATAAATGGTTTATTGATTGACTGAAGATAGAATACAAGGTTTTCCTTCCTAGCTAAAGTTGGACCACCAAAGTCTCTTTCAATCCTGAAGTCTAGGTTAATGTTGTCTGTAAGACGGACAATATGGTATTGTGAAAACTGTACAGTCGCTGGAGTCAGGAGAGGCCTGGGTTTAAATCTAACTGTAGCACTTGATATGTGTGTGGCCATGGAGGAGTTACCCTCTCTAAGCCTCAGTCTCCTCATCTGTAAGACAGGCAGAATAATACCACCTTATTTCATTAGGTTCCTATGAAGACAGAATCAGGTAATGTATATCATAATGTATGCAAAGTGCTTTTCAAATCCTTAACATATTATATAAATGAAGCAATATCCACTCAAGCAAGGCCCTGATGTTGGCCCCAGGCTAAACCCCTGAGAAGGGGAGCCCAAAGAAGGTGGTGTCTTTGTTCTTTTGCCACCATGAAATCCTAATCCTGTGTCTTTGCTATTTACAGAACAAAAAGGAAAGGCTATGGTTTTCTTGGCACTGAATTAGGCTGCTCTACCTCATGCAGCTAAATTATACTCACCCACAAGCTTTAGAAGAAAACTGGGTAAAGTCCTGATCAGTATATTTAGAAGTTGACAGTGAACATTCAGACAGACTAAGTCATAGAGTATTTTTGCCACGTGGGAAGGTCTGGTAAAAATAATGACTTGACTCGGTTCCAGTTACACTAAATTCGACTAGGAGAGAAGGGGGGAAGGGAAGCAGTTATATTAGCTTTCCTTCTTTTGAAGTAGATTTTTAATCTATGATGTCGATAAGAATTGTTGAGCCAAGGAGGAGAGAGGAAGCCACAAGTGGAAGCAGTGAGGTTATTAGCCGGCATTCCATCAATAAAATTTACCCAAAGACCATTCAACAGCTGGCCTTCCATAGGATCATAGAATTTAGAACTGGAAGGGACCTTTGAGAGTAGCCGGTCTAATTCCCTCATTTTACATGTCATCCTGTGTCAAAGTGCCTGGTGAACCCTTCAGGGGATTTCCCTGCTCACTGCTTCTTTTGCTCATTGCTTCTATCTAGAAAATCTAGAAACATCACATCTACATGCATACCTAGCATGCTGACATTAACTCTCCTCACAAACACATAATTCACAATGCTCAAAG
Source organism: Vombatus ursinus (assembly GCF_900497805.2). Taxonomy (NCBI): domain Eukaryota; kingdom Metazoa; phylum Chordata; class Mammalia; order Diprotodontia; family Vombatidae; genus Vombatus; species Vombatus ursinus. The sequence continues at coordinate 36,253,465 of NW_020940360.1, forward strand.
AATGAACAGGTTTATAAGCAGGTCAGAGAGAACAAACAGAATCACAACAGAGGTCAGGGAAAATAAGAACACCCATCTGTGAACAAGGCTCCTCCAGAAACCTAGATAGCCTTAGTCACTAACAGTCATGTCCTGGGTAGGGCTCACAGTGAGGTGACCTCTAGATCCACAGTTCTGGCAGTCATGTCCCATGTAATATTTACACATTCCATCTGCCATCTTGTGTATCACTCTGTTTGTGGCTCACCAGCATCCTCTCTTCAGAATCAGAATCAGAGAACCTCGAATTTGAAGGAAATTTAGAAGTCATCTAGTCTAAAGGGCTCAAGTAGAAACCTCTACGACAGAGTTCCCAAACTTATTTGGCCTGCTACCCCCTTTTCAAAAAAAATTACTCATCACTGCCCTGGAAATCTACTTTCTTTAACCCTTTAACATTTTTTAAAATTTGTTTCATTTCAAAAAAATATATTATATATATATATATTTTTTTAAATGAACATCTTAAATTCAATAATTTATTGTAAATTTGTGGTTTTTTCCCTGCGTTGAATTTTGATGATGCAATATTGTATTGTATTATAAACAAGTCATTACACACCTATGCCGATTCATGCTGGACTTCCCCAACAGTGAGCAACATGCTTGCCTGCCTGTAACGCTTGCTTGTTAAGACCTGTTGGTGGACTTGACCACTGATCAGTTATAACTTGCATTTTGTCTGTTTATTTGGAAAATAATGTCATCACTTTGACTTTAACTTTGTTACACCACAGATGAAACATGTACAGTTTTTCAAAATTTTCTTATCTTCTTTTCTTTCCTTATGCTTCCACTGCCCCATTATTTTTATTTAATGCCCCCCAATTGCACCCAAGGGTACTACCACCCACTACCAGCCTCTCTGCAGCTTACTTTTTAACCATTGTTTAGTTCTGCCATATAGAACAAGACAAATCCCCCTTTAAATATTTGAAGATAGCCATCATATTCCCTGGAAGTCTTCTTTTCTCCAGGCTAAATGTTGTCTGTTCCTTCAACCAATCATTATGTAACATTGTGTACCAGGCTTCTCATACATTCCTTTTTCCACTCTAGTCTCAATGATTTAATACTCTTTCTTTCTAAGACTAATCTCTCTAATTTTTCCTTTCATCTCTTGCTCTCCTATTCCCTCCAAGAGTTTGTCCCATTGATCGTTCCCTCTTTCTCATCTTCAATTCAATCTACTATCTATAAATATTCTCAGGTCCCCCCATTCTCAAAATAGTGTGACTATTTGTTACTATGCCATTCCTGTTTCCCATGAAACTGCAAAAAGAAATGGTATACACTCAATAACTCCAATTCATCATTTGCTCACTCTTCAGCCCCTTATAATCTGGCTTTTAGCTCTATCATGCCATAGAAAATGTTCTCAGAAACATTTTCACATATGATCTCTCTTTTTTTTTTTTTCTGGAGAACCACTTTTAATGGTCCCAAATACATTTTCAAATTATCCAGGAACATGAATACAATTTCCCCACTTACTCACAATGTTCACTGACACTCCCTTACCTGTAACACGATCGAATCCCTAACTACTTTCTTCTAGTTCTCTGTTTTCTATACACTTTCTATCTTCCTAACAGTCAAACTCCATTCATACCTATGCTTTCTCAAACTGAGTCCTGACTTTTAACCACCTATTCCACCAATTATCAATGGTGGATAACAGGAACATGATCTAAAGTTCTATTATATCCTAGGGAGTTAATTTACTACTGTGAGCAGAGACAAACCCTCTTTGACTTGATACAACATGGCTATCTCTTCTTGGTTTATTATGTAGCATTACTTTTTTTTTAATAATTTGTTTTTTAGTTTTTAACATTCACTTACATAAGATTTTGAGTTTTAAATTTTCTCCCCCTCCATCTCCTCCTCCCTCCTCAAGATGGCATATATTCTAATATAGGCTCTACTTATACATTCATATGATCTCTTAATTGCTACACTAAGAGACATGTTCCCAGGGCTTGTCTTCCTTGACTTGTCTATAGCTTTTCACAATGTTGACTACCTCCTCTACCTCTCTCTCATTTTTTTCCTGTCATTCAATGAGGCAAAAACTGCTGTGAGGTACTGATTAGAGGAAGGGGGTAACTTTCTTCTCTCCCTCCTAGCCATGATGTGTCCATAAGTGTATAGTATCTTATTTCTTTTGTATTTCTTCTTACCTGATCTTAGGGGGCAACTAGAAGTGCAGTGGATAGAGTACTGGGCCTGGAGTCAGAAGCCCTGAGGTCAAATGTGGCTTTAGACACTTATGAGCTGTGTGACCCTGGGCAAGTCACGTCACCCTGTTTGCCTCAGTTTCCTTTTCTGTAAAATGAGCCAGAGAAGGAAATGGCAAACCATGCCAATATCTTTGCCAAGAAAATCCCAAAAGGGGTCATGTGGATGCAATGGAAATGACTGAATAACAACAATGATCTTAGTACCCTGAGTTTCCAGAGAGGGAATTGACCAGGTTACAATCCTGAGAATGTCAAAAAGTCAGAAGAACTATGATAGGTCACACTGGCTACCAGAGTTGGTAGCAGAGTCTACCAGAGGTGATTACAGAGGCCAGTGGTAGAGAAAACCCATGCACATGAAGGTAGAATGACAGTTACCCAAGCATAGTAAGGGGAAGGGAAGAAAGGGAAAGGAACAAATATTTATTAAGAGCCTGCTATGTACCAGGCATTGTGTTAAATGCTTTATAAATATTATTTCATTTGGTCCTCACAAGAATCCTGGGAAATAGGTGTTATTATTTTACAATTGAGGAAACTGAGACAAGCAAAGGTTAAGTGACTTGCCCAGGGTCACACAACTAGAAGGCATCTGAGGCTGAATTAGAACTCAGGACTTCTTGACTCCAGGCCCAGTGCTCTATCTACTGTATGTACCATCTACCTGCCTACAGCAACTTCAGGGATTATGACCTCTTGTGCCAGAGAGATGTGCCAGCCGTGGCCTCTACTAAGTCACCAATAATCAGAACCCTTCACAGAGCTACATGTAGGAGGAACTTCACAAGAATTTCATACCTTCAAGGTGGCTTATTAAAATCAAAGGCTACTTATGTGTTTTCTAGGTAGTTGAGTGGCTACTGAACAGACCTTGGAATCAGGAAGGCTTGAGTTAGAATCCTGTGTCAGTCACATGTACAAAAAAATTTATAGCAGCTCTTTTTATGGTGGCCAAGAATTGGAAATTGAGGGGATGCCCATCAAGTGGGGAATGGCTGAACAAGTTGTGGTATATGAATGTAATGGAATACTATTGTGCTACAAGAAATGATGAGCAGGCAGACTTCAGAAAAACCTGAAAGGATTTATATGAATTGATGCTAAGTGAAGTGAGAAGAACCAAGAGAACACTGTACACAATAAGTCGCATTGTGTGATGACTGATTTTGATAGATTTAGCTCTTCTCAGCAATACAAGGATCTAAGACAACTCCAAAAGACTCATGATGGAAAATGCTACCCACATTGAGAGAAAGAACTATGGAGTCTGAATGCAGATTAAAGCATATTATTTGCTCTCTCTCTCTTTTGGTTCTTTCTCATGGTTCCTCCCATTCTAATTCTTCTTTGCAACATGATTAATGTGAAAATATGTTTAGTAAGAATGTATATGTAGAGCCTGTATCAGATTGTACACTATCTTGGGAAGGAAGGAGGGGAGGGAGATGGAAAAAATTTAAAACTCAAAAATTTATGGAAGTAAATATTGAAAACTAAAAATAATTAAAGTAATTTAATTTAAAAAAAGAGGTACCTACTACCTCCTAAGGCAGTCCTTTCCACTTTTGGATGGGTCTAACAGAAATTTTTTCCCATTGTGGACAGTGACTTGCATAAAGACATACATGGCTTTAAATTTGCAAATGACACAAATATGACAAGTGATAGAATCCAAAAAAGATCTTGGCAGGCTCTCAGAGGTATCCAGTTCACAGCTCGGCATATGATCTGTTAAACTCTCAATGTTCACAAACCAGATTAGAATGTAATTGGGAAATATTTAACAAAATAAATAAAAATGCAATAAAACATAAATAATGTTAATTCACGGTTTTCTAAGTAAATATGCAGCCTTGTCACCACTGGACTAGAACACTGGATTGAATCTAATGAGATGAAATTCAAAAGGGATAAATGTTAAATCTTACATTTGTTTAAAAAAAATCAACTACACATATGTATTTATCAAAGCAAATTCTCTACTGGGCAACAAAACCAAAATCATCTTCACAAGTAGAAGACTGGAAAAGTATGATCAGACAACAATTTGTCTGGAAAAGATCTGGGGAGTTCAGTGGACTTCAATCTTGATGTGAGTCAGCAGTTTCACAACTGCTAATGCAATCATGAGCCAAATTAAGAGAGATGGAACTTCCAGAAATAAGGAGATGAGAGTTAGTCCCTCTGTAATGTCAGATAACAGATAAACATTGATAAGCTGGAGAATATTCAGAAGAGAGCAAGTGAAGAGCCTTGAGTCTAGGTCATTTAAGAATCAGTTGAAGGAATCGGAGATGTTTAGGCTGGAGAAGAGAAGATTAAGAGGGATATGATAATGGTCTTTTTAAAAATAATTTATTGATTTTTAGTTTTCCACATTCACTTCCATAAGATTTTGAGTTTTAAATTTTCTCCCCCTCCATCTCCTCCCCCTCCACAAGATGGCATGTAATCTGATATAGACTATTTATACATTCTTATTAGGCATTTTTTCACATTAATATATAGAAGAATTAGAGCTAATGGGAGGAATCATGAGAAAGAAGAAATAAAACAAAACAAGAAAAGAAAAGGAGAGCAAATAGTATGCTTCCATCTGCATTCAGACTCCATGGTTATTTTTCTGGATGTGGATAGCTTTTTCCCTCATGAGTCTTTTGGAGGATAACTATCTTCAAATATTGGACGAACTATTATGCGCAAAATAGGAATTTGACTTGTTGGGTTTCACCCCAGAAAACATCCAAGAGCAGGAGGCAAATTTAGGCTTGACTTCAGGAAAAACTTCCTAATAATTAGAGCTATTCAAAAGGGAAGTGGGATGACTCAGAAGATCATGAGTTCCCTGTCACTGAAGGTTTTCAAGTAGAAGCTCAGTGACAGCTTGCAGGTATGTTAGAAGGAGGAATCTCTCTCCAGTATGGGTTAGACTAGATGCCTCACTTAAATCCAATTTACACACGTCAGGAAGTCACAGCCTGATGACATTGGTCCTCTTTGAAAATGAAGGACCAATAATGACAACAACAGACTACATAGCCAGTGAGGTCCTTTCAGACATTAAAATTCTGTAATTTGTGAAGACCCTGCTCTTTACAAGCTGTTTCAGATTAGTCTTATCTGAGCATTTCTAAGCAATCTCAGATTGAATTGAGTCCCATGCCAAGTAAGACATAGACACTAGGCTACTAGGCAAAAGCTGCTTCGCTTGATAAATTCCACTTAGTGTTGGACAAACAGAATAAATAGCCAGGCTGAAAATTAGGTTCTCCAGAACTGGAGAAAAACCTTATGAATCTCAATCTTACCACACTGACCACCAATCCATCCATGGTTGTGAGCATAAAAACATTTTATTTTTTATTTTTTTGCTAAGTAATCTTGCCCAGCCTCTTGTCTTCATAGTCTGTGAAAACAACAGCAAACATAGCGAGTTCTCTTCCTTTTTCTGTCTGGATAGGTTGTAGTATTTTCCAATCATGTTTGTCTCTGCCTCTGTTGATCTTCACTCAAATGCTTTTCATCTCCATCTGATAGAGAGCTCATTAGGTATGAACCATGCTTCCTTCCTACAATTCCTGAATTTCCTCATAAGAATATATCTTTTTAACATACAATGGTACGACCATACTTCAGCCTGCTTTTATCTATCCCTTTTTTTTTTTAATAAGGTATATCCTTCTAATTCTCCAGTCAAGAGTCTCATCCTGCCTAGGTTTGGTGACTTATGAGATCAAATTTGTCTTCATGCTGCTTATGATCTATACCTTGTGCATTTGTGTGTGGATTTCTGAGGTTGTGGATCTTATTATTGTGTTCTTTCTAGTATTTTGTCTCCTGTGAATTTCTAGGTATCTTAAATGTTACTCTTTTTGCACTCTAGATGCTCTCTATGGCAGAGGGGTCTTAACCTAGGGTCCATGAACTTGGTTTGAAAAAAATTATATTTTGATAATTGTATTTCAATATAATTGGCTTCCTTTGTAATCCTCTGTATTTCATTTTATGCATTTAACAATATTATTCTGAGGAGTTCCATAGGCTTTACCAGACTGTCAAAGGAATCTGTGAAATAAAAAAGTTAAGAATCCTTGCTCTTTTGCATATGAACAGGATATACTAAAAATCTTAGTGTAATTTAAGTAGTTTTAAACTATTAAAGTTTAAAGCGGCTAAGACTTTTGGGACATGGTATATGGCTTGGTGGGTATGTATTGGCAGTTTTTATCCTTCTCCTTCCTTTTCAATATAAAATCCCTTTGACTAGTTTGCAAATCTCCAAGCAAATATGTTCATACTAGCACTCATTAGGTATGCTCCATCCCTGGCTTGTAGCTTCTCATGGCTATATTTTGATTTGTGATACAGAAAGCCAAATTCTTTTCTCAGAAACCTTCTTCTTAACAAGTTGTCCGACTCCCAAATTTGCCTTTCTTTTCTGAAGCACTTTTCTTCAATTAACAGCAGTGATTAAAGAAAAAAAAATACCCTTGTCCCAAAGGTATTTTTGTTTCCTGCCCAAGACTCTGTATCTTTAGCAATGCTTTCTATATTCCTTCTGGCAGTATCATTTGTGCCCATCTGAATAACCAAGAGTGGGTGGTAATCATCCGGTTTGACAAGCCTTGGGAGATTCTCTGTCATTTCCTGGATCTGTGCCCCAGGGAAGACAGCAGACATCCCTATTGTTGTTAGTTATTAGGTCAACAAATACATACCTCTTCAGGGTTCCTCAGAGGGTCATCAACCACCACCATTCCTCATTCCTTCCTCTGACCTTTACTGGTTGATCTCTCACCTGATAGTATCCGGGGATTTAGTCATTTTGGGGGGCGGGGTGGTGAATAAAATGTTATCTCCTCAGAAGGTTGGCTTCTTTCCTCTTTGGGAAGATCTTCATAATCTGTCATTTAGCTCTGGATGCTCAGTGGTCTTTCTTACCTTTCTCTCTGATGTCATATCTTCTTGTTGTTTGGGGCTGTCTGACTCTTTGATACCCTATTTTGGGGTTTTCTTGGCAAAGATATTGGAGTCATTTGCCATTTCTTTCTCTGGCTCATTTTACAGCTAAGGATACTCAGGTAAACAGGGTTAAATGACTTGCCCACAGAGTCACACAGCTAGTAAGTGTATGAGGCCAGATTTGAACTCATGAAGATGAATCTTCCTATTTCAAGCCAAGTGTTCTATCCATTGTACTACCTAGCTGCCCTTTCTGTCTTCTAATCTGTTGAAATAGGTGAAGATTCCCTTCTCCTATGGATGCTTTTCCTCTTCTGGTGGGAGAAAAACTTAACACATCCAAAACAAAACTCATTATCTTTCCCCTCCCAAGCCCTCGCCCCTTCCCAATTCCTGTTGAGGGCACCATCATCCTCTCAGGTACCTAGGCTCACAATCTCAGTGTTATCCTCAGTTCCTCACTTATGCTTTTTGCATATATTCAATCTTGCCAAGTCTTGTTATTTCTTCCTTCTCAACATCTCCTACACATGGCTCCATCTCTCCATTCACACAACCACCACCATAGAGCAGGCTCTTATTATCTCATGCCTGGACCATTGCCTTCTGGCTGAGCTTTCTGACTCAGGTATCTCGCCACTCCTTCTTAATTGCCAAAGGGATTTTTCTCAAGTTCAGGTCTGACCATGTAGCCACTCTACTCAGTAAACTCCAGTGGCTTCTTCTTACCTCCAGGATCAAACACAAAATGCTCTGTTTGGCATTTAAAGCCCTTTATAAGCTGACTTCTTTCTATCTTTCAAACTACTTACCACGTGCCCTACCATCTAGCTACAATGGCTGATTTGCTATTCCTTCCACATGACACTCCATCTTCTGTCTTCATTCCTTTCCATTGGCTGGAACCTTCTCTCCCTCCTCATGTTCACCTCCTGGCTTCCCTTAAGTCTCAACTCAAATCCCATCTTTTGCAAGATGTCTTTCCAGGTTCCCCACTGCTGGTACTTACCCTCTGAAAATACCTTCACTTATGCTGTATATATCTTGTATGTAAGTAGTTGTTTGCACGTTGTCTCCCCCATTCAACTCTGAATTCCTTGAGGGTAGGGGTTGTTTTTTCTGCTTTCTTTATATTCTCAGAGCTTAGCACAGTGCCTGTTATATAGTAAGAGCTTAATAAATGCTTATTGACCATCTGATTTTATTTTTGCATTCAGACTTTTCTTCCATTTTTTAAAACACTTCATTCTTTCTGATAATGGAGAACAGAGAGGTGTTTTTCAGTTCTCTTCAAGAGACATTCTTCTAGAAAAGAAACCAACTTGCATAAGAAAGAGCCATTTTGCCATGTCAAAAATACAAATACCTTTCCCCCCGATTTAATAGTATTTTTTTCCCAATTGCATGTAAAGATAATTTTCAACATTCACTTTTATAAGATTTGGGGTTCCAAACTTTTCCCCCCCTCCTTTCCTCCCTCCCCAAGACATCATGCAATCTGATATAGGTTATACATGTACAATCATATTAAACACATTTCCACATTAGTCATGTGGTGAAAGAAGAATTATAACAAAAGGGGAAAACCACTAGAAAGAAAAAACAAAAACAAAAAAGAGAAACTAGTATGTTTCAATCTGCATTCAGACTCCATAGCTCTTTCTCTGGATGTGGATAGCATTTTCCACCATGAGTCTTTTGGAATTGTCTTATATCCTTGCATTGCTGAGAAGAGCTAAGTCTATTAAAGTTGGTCATTGCAGTGTTGCTATTACTGTGTACAACGTTCTCCTGGTTCTGCTCACTTCACTCAGCATCAGTTCATGTAAGTCTTTCCAGGTTTTTCTGAAATCTGCCTGCTCATCATTTCTTATGGAACAATAGTATTCTATTACATTCATATACCACAACTTGTTCAGCCATTTCCCAGTTGATAGGCATCCCCTCAGTTTCCAATTCTTTGCCACCACAAAAAGAGCTGCTATAAATATATATATGTATTTTATATATACATCTTTTTCCATTTTTTATGATCTCTTTTGGAAAAAATACAAATATCTTATGCTCTCTAGTTTATTGCAAAATTCATTCTGTTCTCCATACTTGCTAAACAGCTTTCAGTTAGCCTGGATAATTTCTTTGTTTTATTTTTGTCTTATACTTTGACTCCATATGGTGTCCACTTACAGGTTTTTTCCTACTTTTATATCTGAATCACTATAAGTCAAATATTTCTATAGCAAAATAATATGGACAGGATTTATCCTATGCTATATCATTTGACTTGCTGGAAATGAGTGAGCTATTATCTTGTTTGGAAATCATTTTGTTATAAGGAGAATTTTGGTGTAACAAGATCTGAGTTGTCTATATGCTCTAAGAGATGTAAGCCCAGGACGATGGGTGCCTAGGGATCTCCAAAGTGCTATTTCTATGGTCAATTCAGGTAATTAATTCAGCCTCTTTTCTCCTGTTCCTCCCCCCCCCCAACATAAAAAATAAAAACAGAGTACTTTTTGGTGTCCTAAGGAAGCCCATGCTTATGTTTCTTTAGAAGTGGGAGTGATATGCACAGTACTGAGGGAAGCCTGTGGCTCTTTATGCCTATAGAGGAAGTTTCTCTTCCACTTAAAAATCTTTCCTTCAAGCAATCTAACCTGTTACCATCCCATAATGATGAGGCTATTGATAAGAATTCATAAGATCTCTGTGGAATCTGGAAGACCTGGGTTCAAATCTTGACTCCACTACATACCAAGTGTAACTTTATCTAAGTCACATAAACTTTCTTAGCTTCAGTTTCCTGAAGTTATAGAATTCCCATTCTATAAAATGAGAATTTTAATGTTGTTACCATCTACCACCTAGGGTTATTGTGAGGCAAAGTGCTTTATAAACAGCTATTAGAAAGGAACAGGAAAGTAAACTTGATTTTTAAAAAATCTTCTTAAAATTAATATATTTTTAACATTATTTTCATTTCCAGATATATTCCTCTTCTTCCTCTTCATCTATTGAGCTGTTTTTTTGTAACAAGAATTTTTTTAAAGAGAAAAAAAGAGCAGTTCAGCAAAATTAACAAATCAACTGTCTGACCCTAGATGCAATATTCTATACCCATAGTCCGTCTCTTCTGCAAAGAAGGGAGGGAGATTCATCTTCTCATTTCTTCTCAAGAGCCAAACGTGGCCATATATACACCATTCAGTTTGGTTTTATTGTTCTTTCTACTTCCCTTATTGTAGTTATTGTATGTATTGTTTTTCTGGTTCTATTTATATCACTCTATGTCAGTCCATTTAAATCTTTCTATGCTTCTCTGTATTCTTCAAATTTCATCAAATCTTACAGCAGAGTAATAGTATACCATATTCATGTACTACAACGTTTTTAGCCATTTTTCAATGAATGGGCATCTATTTTGTTTCCATAAACTAGGTATTTTTGTTATAATTTATTAAGATATATGTGTGTGTATATTATAACAAATTATAGGAAATTTAGAGTTTATGGTTTTATGTCACATCTTTTTATTGTTTGTTCATTTAAAGATTTGTTTTTGTTGATGATTCTCAGCTTAGAATTTAGAAAACTAAGCATTTAAAAATAAATATGAGCTACTGTCATCATCATTATTATTAGGAAGGAAAAACATTTATTAAGCAGTCGTGCCAGACAATGTGTTAAGTACTTTACAATATTATTTTGTTTGATCCTTACAACAACCCTGGGTGGCAGGTGCTATTATTATTCCCCTTTTACAGTTGAGGAAACTGAGGCAGACAGAAGTTAAAAGACTTGCCCAGGGTCATTCAGCTGGTAAATATCTGAGGCTGGATTGCAATTGAGGTCTTCTGGCTCTAGGCCAAGTACTCTAACCACTGTACTACCTAACCACCTCTATTACTGTCTTATTGATATTTTAAAGGATATATGATTTTATTAGTATCAATAATCCCTCCAGCTGGGCCATCACCAGTTGTCTTGACATATATCTTGCCATTGGACTCTGAGGACTCTGGAGGAGAGAGTGAGGCTGATGACTTCGCGTAGCTCTGCCTCACTTAAATCCAATTCACTCATGAGTCAAGACATCACCTTCATGATGTCATTAATCCTCTTTGAGAAAGAAGGATGAACAATAAACAATCCCTCCAACAATTTTTTATGACAGATTGTTAAAGATTTTTTAAAGATTTTTAAAGATTGATGTCTTTTTTTCCCACCAAAGTTATTTCCCCTTAATGATACCCCATTATCATCAAACTCTTCCTTCTAACAAAGAAGGAAAAAAAAGTTAAGGAAATCCAACCAATTCAAAAGTGTTTACTGACAGTATTTACCTCTTTCTGCCTCCTTACCACTACAAAAAGTAGAGAAGTATATGCTACATCATTGGCTCTCTAGGGAGATATTGGTCATCTCAATTAGTCAGAGTACAATTGCCTTTTCATGTTATTTTCATTTAACAAATGAATTATTCATTCACTAGTCCTGCCCTGATACCTCATTTAGCATGGAGGTGACCCTTGATGTGCAAAAGCAGTGCTTGCATAGCAGGAACTCTGGTAGGTCCTGTGACATTAACACAACTTTGAATATGGGCTTGGTGAAGGTCTATGCATCTCTGGTTTGAGGGCCAGTCTAACTAATTGTCTTCATCAAGGTTAATCACCAGTCTGCTTGTGAATTTTTAGATCTCAGCAACTGTTATAGACCATCTCAAGATTAGCTAAAGACATATGCATGGTATAAAATAAAAAATCCTTGAAGTCATAATAGAAGTAATAATAGTAGTAGTAGTAGTAGTAGTAGTAGTAGTAGTAGTAGTAGTGACAAGCATTTATATAGTGCCTTACGATTTGCAAAAAACTTGACAAATTTCTCATTTTTGAACATCACAACAACCCACTTGGGAAGTAGGTACTATTAATATTCCCATTTTACAGATGAGGAAACTCAGGTAGCCAAAAGTTAAGTGACTTGCCCAGGGTCATATAGCTAGTATATGTTAGAGGCTGGATTTGAATTCAGGTCTTCCTGACTCTAGGCTCAATGCTCTATCCATTGGGCAACCTAGCTATATTTATATGTGTAATTTATAGATTATATGTAATATATACATTATATATAATATGTAAATTGCATGTAATAGACAAATTATATCATTTATGTGTGCTTATAAGTATTCATAAATATATGTTCATATATATTGCAACAGAATGGATGAGCTGTATCAACGAAAGACCGAAAGTCAATACAGTTATCCTTTCCACCTCGAGGGAGTTAGGAGCACAGCATTCCCCCACAATCTGGAAAATCCACATAAAATGTTTTTGTTCCTCCCTGTGTTCCAGAAAAGCAGTCTGAATTTTTTCTTTTTCTTTCATGGGGTGTTTACAGTACCTTAAGTACAGGGTTAAGTATTTGGTCATATGCTCTGTGTCATCTGCTGGTCTTCCTATGTCTGCAGCTTCCCCAAAATTCCCCCCAAATTCCTATTTAATTTCTTATGCCAACCAGTGACATTATCAACACCATGATAGGAAAAGTCGTGATGTGGAAAGGATAACTGTACTTGGATTTAATTTAACAAGCATTTATTAAGCGCTCTATGGAAAGTATTATTGTAGGTGCTAGTAATGCAAAAATTAAAACATGATATAATCTCTCTCCTTAAGGAGAGTGTACGGTCTACTCAAGGGAGGGATGGAAGATACCACACATACACAGATAAGTAAGTATAAGACAGAATATGATAGGGACAAGGGAGAGCTGTTCTAGGAAAACTGGATGAAGAAGAGAATGTTTTTAGCTGGTAATTGGAAGTAGGACGGGAATACTTTGTGGAGGAAACACCACTGGCCTTAATAAAAGAGATTTTGGACCAGCAGAGATGAGGCGAGGGTGTGTTCCAGAGTACACATTCCAGGCAAATTCATGAAGCAGGGGATGATAGGCAGAGATAGGAGGACAGCAAGTAATCCCATTGGCTAGTATAGAGTTCATGGAAGGGAACAATGTGAAATAAATCTGGAAAGAGAAACAGCAGGGTAAAATGGGCAGAGAGCTGGCCTCAGGAGTTAGGAAGAATTGGATTCTAGTCCAGCCTTTGAAACCTATTGGCTCAGTGACTCTAGGCAAGTTGCCCCAGGTGGACTTTTTAAGACTATAGGTTGCAATCTGCATTGATAGAGGAAGTTCCTAGGAAGGAGAACCCTACACAGGCTTGATAGAATATGTGCGCTCACATGCACACATACACACACACACACACACACACACACACACACACACAGACAGTTGGAAAGCCCAAGTTGGAGTCAGATTGTGAAGGGACATTAAATACCAGACTAAGTAATTTCCCTTGGCCTTTGGAAGTTTGAATGAAGTGAATCATGGAAAAAAAAAAGTCTTATGATGACACTGCAGCTGACTTGCCTTACTAATTATGTCTCACTTAAGCTAATTAAATTTGCATTCTCTTAGCACACTCTGGCCTGGTGGTGGGAGTTGGTTGGCCCAGGTGTTTGCTAGCTGGAGGAGTGAGCCAACAAAAGATTAAAAATAGCTTTGCAGAGTCCACATTCTGATTACTGAGAGCTGACCAGGTGGGGAACTGAAAACCCGAAGCCTTCATTGATGCTTCTGGTCACACTCTCTACCGAACTGTCCCTTTATGAGGCTGTGTGTTACAAAGGGATACTTCCATATTATTGGCACAAACCAGCAAGTTGGAGGTTATTTCTAACAGGTTCAGCAGGTTCTTCACCCTGGAGCTTCCAGCATGACCCACACGCATTGAGACCAGTAAGGATCAGGGAGCCTAATTACCTGTTGGCCTGCCCATTGACTCAGTCTTGATCCCAGGAGCTCCCCCTGGCCCAGCTCAAACTTTCTGGCAATTAGTTCCTTCACTAGTGATGCTCCACCATCAAAGTCTCATATGCAGTTTTACTGGTTGATATGCTCAGGCAGCTGGGGATGAGCTCTCCATATTTAGCTAAGTGAGTCCTTAGATAGCAAACCTGGCTTATTACTGGAACCACATGTGAGAGCCTGCTTTTATTGCACTCTCTTGGCCTTTTAGAACTCAAGGTCACTTCTATGTGAGTTTTCTATACAAAGGTTTCTCTCCCCTATTTCTAAACTGTTCAGTATTTCTCCTTAAGTTCCCTGCACAGAGAGCATTCCAACCCTCAGCCCAACACTAAGGATCCTTCTCCTCCAGACAAGTAGGACTCATGTTACCCTTTGGTTTTATAATTCTCATAAATCATTATAGGCTTTGGCACCTGTGACATCAGAATTATTGGTCACAGAGGCCTAGGATCACAGATTTAGAGCTAGAGGAGAGTTTAGAGGTCATCAAATTCAAAATTTCATTTTACAGATGAGGAAAATGAGGCCCCGAGAGGGTAAGTCACTTGCCCAGAGTTATACAGCTAGTAAGTATCTGAGTTGGGATTTGAATCCGGGTTTTGACTCTAAGTCAGTACTCTGATTCCAAAGTCACACTGGTAGAAGGGGCAGAACCAGGAATTAAATCCAGGTCTTATAAGCCAGTGATTTTAGGAAAATTCCAGGGAAAAAATCATTAAAGGGATGGTTGATGAACATTTAGAAAGGGAAGAAATGATTACAAAGGGCCAACATAGTTTCATCAAGAATAGACTAACCTCATTTCCTTTATTGACAAGATTACTAAACTAGAAGGCGAGAAGAACATTGGGGATATAGTCTGTTTAGATTTTAGCAAAGCTTTTGGTAAAGTATTTCATGTTGTTCTTGAGGAAAAGATGAAGAGATTTGAATTAGATGATGATACAATCAGATGTATTCAGAATTGGTTGGGTAGTCAGATTCAAAGAAAAGTTTTTAATGGATCAATATCAATGTGGCAAAGGATCTCCAGGTGAGAACGCTAGGCATCTCTGCTTGGCCCTTTGGTGTTTACCATTCCTATCAGTGACTTGGGCAAAGGCACACATTGCATGCTCAGCAAATTTGTTTATGACACAAAGCAGTGAGGGATAGCTAAAACAAGATGGTAGAATCAGAATCCAAAAGAATCTTGGCAGGCTAGAACATTGGGAGGAATCTATTATGATGAAATTTGATAGAAATAAATCCAAAATCTTGCACTTGGGTACCAAAAAATCATCTTCATAAGTATAAGATGAGAGGTATCTGGGGGGAACAGAGGAAACGTATGGATGGAAGGCAATTGTGCTAAGATAAACTTAGGTGTTTTAGTGAACTGAAAGCTCAATGAATCAACAGTGTGTGATGTGACACCTAAGAAAAGAGTAATGTGAGTTTGGCTTGCGTTAAGAGAGACATAGCTTCCAGGAAAAGAAAGGTAATAGTATCACTGTCCTCATCAGACTTCATCTGGAGCATTGTGTTTAGTCTTAGAAGCCCCAGTTCGGGAAGTGATATTTGTTGTTTCCTCCATTAGATTTCCTTCCTTGAGGGGAGGGACTGTCTTTTGCCTCTGTATCCCCAGCCTGGTACATAGTATGTGCTTAATAAATATTGGTTGGAAATCTGTTCCCCAGATCACTTGATGGCCCCATCAGAGGTCAGAGACCCAACTCTGCATTCCCTTCTTTTTGTTTATGGAGGAACAAAATTAATCTCAAAGGATGAGTAGGCATGAATGAGCTAGGATCTGCGTTTTAAATATTATAACACCATCTTTCTCCCAGGATCCACTTTTCTTCCAAACACTCCTATCTCTGCTGAGGGCAACACTATCATTCCAGTCATCCAGGCTCACAATCTAAATGTCATCTTTGGTTTCTTACTGTCCCTGCCCCCATTAATTGGGGAATGGTTGAACAAGTTGTGGTATATGATTATAATGGAATATTGTTGTGCTATCAGAAATGATGAGCAGGATGATTTCAGAAAAACCTGGAAAGACATATTAACTGACACAGAGTGAAATGAGTACAACCAGGAGAACATTGTACACAGTAACAGCAATATTGAGAGATGAACAACTGTGAATGACTTAATTATTCCAGCAGTACAATGATGATCCAAGACAATGCCAAAGGACACATGAAAAATGATATCTCCCCCGGAGAAAGAACTGATGGCCTAGGAATTCAGACCAAAGCATACTATTTTTCTCTTTCTCTTTCTTTCTTTCTTTCTTTCTTTCTTTCTCTTTCTTTCTTCCTTCCTTCCTTTCAAGTTTTCTTCCACAAAATAACTAATATGGAAATGTTTTACATGACTGCATATGTATAACCTATATCAGATTGCTTACTGTCACAGGGAGGGGGTGGAGAGGGAGGAAGAGATAGAATTTGGAATTAAAACAAAAAAATGAATGTTAAAAATCATTTTTACATGTAATGAGGAAATAAAATATTTTTAAAAATTAAATATGAGTTATACCGCTGAAAAACAAATAAATATTGGTTAATTAATTAACCAGGACAATAAAGAACCTTGAATCCATATCATATAAGGATCTGTTGAAAAGATTGTGACTGTTTAGCCTGGAGAAGATTTGGCAACATGGAAACTCTTTCCAGGTATTTAAAGGGGTGTCATGTGGAGTCTTTTCTGTTTGACCTCAGAGGATCAAACCAGAAACAATGTGTGAAAGTTGCAAAGAAGCAAATTTAAGTTTGATGTCAGTGGAAAAACTTCCTAAAAATTAGACCTGTCCACAAATGGGGTGAGCTAGCTCCAGAGGTGCTTGTTTTCCCTGTTGTCAGAGGTTTTCAAACTGAGGTTGGGTGAGCACTTGTCAGGTGTGTTATAGTCAGGATTCCATTCCTGTTTAGAAAGACCGGATGGCCTCTAAGGACCCTTCTTACTCTCAGATTATGATTCTCTCGTCTGATTCCAAAGCCAACATTCTTTCTTTTGTACTGCTCTGACCCTAGAGTAAGACTTTTTTGAGGTAATATAACAGTAAATTTATTTTAACATCTAATTCAATTCAATTTGGTTCAACAAACATTTGTAACGCTCCTACCAGATTCCAGGTACTGTGCTAGATGCTGGAGTAACAAAAATGCAACATTCCCTGCCTTTACATTACCTTGGAGCATTATCTAAGTCCAAATGGTCTTCAAAGTGAGGAACAATAGCTTGGTGTGAAGGAGTTGTGTGATCAACCATCGAGAGGCCATTAAGATGGTTCACATCCCACTCTCCCCACAATTACCCATCTTGGGGCTTATCTCCAACACAACCATGCCTATCCATGTTGTGTTCTTCAGCATTCCCATACTCCAGCCCTAGCTCTCCACTGTTCAAGCTCCCGACCTTCCTTTTTCTGAGTCAGACATCAGCCCCATCAGGGTAGTAGCTGCACAGATGCCATTGGGAAAATTCCTTCCCACCATGGCACCCTTCAGTACATACCCATCCCCTCCCTGTTCCCAAGATCACTTGATGCACCATTAGAGGTCAGAGACCCAACTGTGCATTCTCTTCTTTTTATTTTTGGTGGAACAAAATGAATCTCAAAGGATAAATAGGCATAGGTGAGCTGGGATCTGCATTTTAAATATTGTTACACTATTTTTCTCTCAGGATCCACTCTCTATTGACTCCATCCAAGAAGATGGTCTCCAATAGCAGTCTATGGTTATGGTGTTTCTTAGACACTGGGGCAGCAGCAGCGAAATGAATGAGTGAATGAATGAATGAATGAAGCATTTGTTAAATGTTTACTGTGTGGAAAGACAATAATAATAATAATAATTTTATGACAATACTAATGTACTAATGGGAAAATAAGATAATTCCTTTTCTCAAGGACCTCACATTATAATGAGGAGACTACACATTTGGGGGGTTTCAGTTGCAAATCATATCCTAAGGACCCATGGTCTTTAAGGTACAGCAGCAAAACAGGTGGCAATGTCTCTTTAATGTCATTCATTTCCACTGATAGAATCCTATTGGTTTTTGATGTTGAACTATTGGACACAGGACTGAAAGCTTTGTTACTCCAAAGGCTCTTGGGTTCAAAGGCCTATGCTGTCTCCATCAGAGTCTGAGGGAAGATGGCAGTCAAGACAGTGGTCGTTGACCTGCCCAGCACAAGATGCCTCCTGTCTCTCACCCAGATTGGCTTGCTGCTTCACAAGAAGACATACTGAAGACATAGTCAAGTGCTCAGGTTGCTTCTGGATGTTTCCCTTGTTACTTTGTCAGGTGACGTGGATTTCAGACCTAGGCCTTTTAGTCCCTAAATCTTATAATGATTTTATATTATGACCCTGTAGCACCTGGCCACCCCCTCTTAGGGCCTTGATGCTGGACCCTCAAGCTCCCATTCAGGCCTACCTTTCCTGTCCACTGCCCTCTATTCTAAACCCTTCACTGTCCCATCTTTTCCTGCAATTAGAGCTACCCGCAAAGAAGAATGGGTTGCTTCAGGAAGTCGTGGTTTCTAGCAACTAGATGGCACAGTGGATAGAGTGTGGAGTCTGGAGTCAAGAAAACTTGAGTTCAAATCCAGTCTCAGATATTTACTAGCTGTCAAGTCATGTAACTTCTGTCTGCCTCAGTTTCCTCATCTGTCAAATGGGGATAATAATAGCACCTACCTCCCAGAGTTGTGGTAAGGATCAATAAGGTAATATGTAAGGATCAAATAAGATAATATTTGTAAAGCACTTAGCACAGTACTTGGCACATAAAAGGTACTTGTTTCCTTCCCTCCTTTTTTCTTTCCCTTCCTTCCTTCTTTCTTCTCTTCCTTCTTCCCTTCCTTCCTTCCTTTCTTCCCATTCACTGGAGGTACATAGGTTTGAAATTGGAAGGGGCCTCAGAAGCCATTTGACTCAACCTTTTCATTTACAGATCGAGGCCCAGGGAGACTAAAAGACTTGTCCAAAGTCACACGGAGTAAATGTCAGAAGTAGAATTCGTTTTATTTTTTTCTTAATAGCCATAAATAGGATTTGAACCCAGATCCTTTGACTCAAGTCAGTGCTCCTTCTACTGTGACATACTGCCTGCCCGTCTTCAAGCAGAAGCCAATGTACTGAAGAGGGAATTTTTGTTTGGGTACAAGTTGAACTAGATGGCCTCTGAGATTCTACAGTTCTATGATATATGGGAGTCTGGGGGGTAATATTACTTTACTCCAAAGCAGGGACTCTAATGGGAGGGCTTTCACTTTTGTGGAGCAGGGAGTTCATGTTGTTGTTCATGTTCAGTTGTGTCTGATTCCTCTTGACCCCATTTGGGGTTTTCTTGGCAAAGATACTGGAATGGTTTGCCATTTCCTTCTCCAGCTCCATTTTACAGATGAGGAAACAGAGGCAAAAGGGTTAAATGACTTGCCCACAGTCACACAGCTGGCAATTCTCAAAGGAGACAGGATTTGAACTCAGGTCTTCCTGATTCAAAAGTATAATATTCTAACTGCTATTCCTCGCTGGCTTTCCCTTTGGCACTCCTCAAATCACTGTAATGCTGCCTATTCTGCCAACTGGTAGAACTGACCCTAATTAGGAATTAAGGCAGTCTGGCTTTCATTTTAAAACATTTCTATAAAACTGGAATTGAAAGAATTCTCAGGGAGCTACCGGGTTGTCATTCATTCTACTTAAAAGAGATTTAAATTGTCACGCTTACTGGAAATCTGAGCAAGATTGTTTACCATTTTCTAAAAGTGAGATTCAGGAGTGAGGTTGAAACTGTCTCCTGGAATTTAAAAATATAAAGAATTGATCCAGTTACCATCAATGAGAATCTCTCCTCTCAGCTACTTTAAACCATTTTATGAATATATGTCTGTATATGTGTGTGTACACATATATGTACACACATGTATACATATGTATACGTACACATGTGTATATGTGTGTGGGCGTGTATGCATATGTATATATACACATATATGTATGTATATGTATGTTTCTATATCTATCTATCTGAAAGGTTTTCCTCTGGCTTCTAGTTTACATATTAGATGAACCAGAAGAGGGGGGAAGGGAAGAAGAATTTATTAAGTGCATATTATGTGCCAGGTATTATGCTAAGTGCTTTACAGATATTTTCTTATTTGACCCTCACAACAACCCTGAGAGGTAGGCGCTATTATTACCCCCATTTTACAGATGAGGAAACTGAAGGAAATAGACAATTGTCAAGGGTCTCATGGCTAGTGTCTAAGACCACATGGAACTCAAGGTTTTCTGACTGTGGACCAGTGCTCTATCCACTTAGCCACCTAGCTGCCTAGGAACTAAAGAAGATAGAAAATAGCTGTGTGGTGAAGTAGGAAGAATATTGGTTTGGAGTCAGTATACCTGGGTTCAGATGCCTCCTCTGATGCTTACTACTTGTGTGACCTTGAGTCATCCACTCAATTTCACTAGAACTCAGTTTCCTCATCTATAAAATGAGAGATCTAATGAGAAGACCTGGCCCCTATTAGTTTAGGCTTGAAATTAGAACAAAGAAAGAGCCTCATAGGTCATCCTGAGAGTAAACAAAAGGAGGTTTACTTAGCCATATCATAGAAAGAATATTCAATAAGGATAATGCACTTAACTGGGGTAAACTCCACTCTCCTTATCTCCATATGAAAAGCTGTCTGGTTGGCAGGATAGGGTACAGTGATTTGCTCACATAGCCTTGGGACACCTGCCAAGTCTGAAGGGTACCAACTCCAAGTGGGTAGGCCATTTTATGTCCTTAGGTGACCAGAAAGCCACATTAAAATGGCCAGAAGCCACCAGGAAGATGCATCAAAGGAGATGGCACTTGAGCCTTGGTTTCCTGGCCAAACAAATCATGGGGACAGCTTCCTTACCTTTTAGGGAAAGAACTAACCTAACCTATATCAGTAGGATGAGAGTGGGATATCTTGGTAAATAATATTCCTATCACAAGATTTTTAGCCTACATGATTTCTGAGGTCCCTTCTGCATCTATAATTTACGGGGACCTTTCTGTGGTAGAGGCAACATGAAAGCCTAGGAGGCAGGAGAACAGTTTGCATATAGATAGAGCACGGGACCCAGAGTCAGGAAGTCACTGTTGTTATTATTGACAATGTCATTCCCCTACCTGTACCTGTACCTAAAGTACAGTGCTTCCCTTTTACCTCACTTCAATTGTTGTTGTTCAGTAGTTTTTCTGTCGTGTCTGACTCTTCGTGACTCATTTGGGTTTTTCTTGGCAAAGATACTGGAGTGTTTTGCCATTTGCTTCTCCAGCTCATTTTACAAATGATGAACTGAGGCAAACGGGGTTAAGTGACTTGCCCAGGGTCACACAGCTAGTCAGTGTCTGAGGCCGGATTTGAACTCAAAAAGATGAGTCTTCCTGACTCTAGGACTACTAGGCGACCGAACTATCCCCAGAGTTGGGGAGACCTGAATTTAAATCCAACCTCAGACTACTTCGTAATTATGTGACCTTGGTTAAGTCTCTAAACCTCTGTTTATCTCAATTTCCTCAACTGTAAAATGAGAATCACAATAGCACCTGTCTTCCAGAGTTGTTGAGAGTGTTAAATGAGATATCTGTAGAGTGCTTACTGAGCACAGTGCTTGGCACATTGTAGATACTATATAAATGCTAGCTATTTATTGTTGTTTTTGTTATGTGTCTCAAGGGTATCTCTGTTTTGAACTGACTTGGTAGTACCCGAAGGTTTCAGGAAGTGAGCTTCCGAGAGATTGAATAGAAATGTTTAAATTTGCAATACTGCCTCTCACTGCAACCATAGCCTTAGCCATGCTCAAGAGCTATAGTGTGTCTCCCCTTTCCTCCTGTGTTTAAGGTTGTCTTACTGCCCTCTTCATAATACTTCCTGGTTTGTTTGTTTGTTTTTTTCAGAAGGAGAAGGAAGGTACCATTTCATCTGTGAGTGGAGACTACCTGGAAACCATCCCCCTCCCCCCACCCCAACTCATCTTTTCAGTTTCTTAGTACTTCATTCGGCATGAATAGCATAGATTCAGAGCTGGGGGAGAGGGAAGGAAAAGAAGAAAACAAGCATTTATTAAGCACCTCCTATGGGCCAGACACTGGGAAAAAATCTTTTTTTGTAAATAATATCTCATTTGATCTTCACAATAACCCTGGGAAGTAAGTATTACTATTATCTCCATTTTAGAGGAAAGAGAGGCAAAACAGAAGTAACTTGCCCAAGGTCAAACAGCTAAGTAAGTGTTTGAGGCTGGATTTGAACTTAGATCTTCCTTACTCCAGGCTCAGTGGCCTATCTACTGCATCATCCAGCTGCCAAATTCATCTAGTTCAGCCCCTCTCCACAATTTTACTGATAAAGAAACTGAGAACCAGAAGTGTTGAGTGACTTGTCCCCAAAGACCTATACTGTTGGCCTTGGAAATGTAGGTTTTAGAATTTCTCCCAATGAGCAATGCTCTCTGGAACCCGAGAAGCGTAGGAAATAAAATACTCTGGTCTTTGTCTTTGACCATGCCCATTACAGGAATACATACTAAACTGAACTTTTCATCCCTTCACATGAAATTAAGACTGACCACTTGGGAGTTATGAGTGGGTGGACTTCATTGTCTCAAAGATCTCTAGTGAAATTAAAGAACTCCTTCCCCATCCCCAAGGTAATGTTTGAAGTGAGGGCCATCACCAGTCATACTGACCAATGTCTTGCCACTGGACTCAGATGGCTGCGGAGAGAGAATGAGGCTGATGACTTTGCGTAGCTCTGCCTCACTTAAGTCCAATTCACTCACAAGTCAAGATATCACCCTCCTGATGTCATTGGTCCTCTTCAAGAACAAAGGACAAACAACATTTGAAATCCATCTTCCAAATATTAGAGGCCATTACAGTATCATTTTTTGGTAGGGTTGTTAAACTATATTTTAGTCTCCAGGATGAAAATCTCTCCTCCCCTAGATGCCAGCACCTACGTTCTAGTAAACACATCTGAGGAACCAACCACCTAAAGAAGAGTTTTTATCTGGCACTGTCAGGTTTCCATTTTTCCCTTCCTTTTCACCGGTTAGTGTCCTCATTTTCTGGGATCGTACTTTTCTTGTGTCCAACTTCAAATTTGTATTTGATCATCGAGGGTTCAGTCTTATATGTTTGTGGACACAGAATGATAGCTTCAAAACCCTGGGGGCCTCCTGAAAATCTTCAGTATCCCCAGAAAACAAAGTACAATTGTTTGTCCAGGGAACTTAAAGGTCTTTTAAAGCTTATTCATTAATTCCCTTACACCTAACTGCAAGGGAGGTAGATTGGCTACTTTCTAGGTGTAACTCACCTGCACCTGTTCCTTGCTGGCCTTTTTGGAGAACCCTGCACCCGCATCTCTCCTTCTGTTTGCCTCCGATGGTTTTGCTGTTTGTAGGTGGATGCATTTATTTTGCTTGTAATAAATTGCAGCATGGGTGAGATGAAGGGATTAAGCCACCTTCCTCGGTTCCTAACTTTCTATCAGACAAGGAGGACTTTGGAGAATTAGGTTCATGTTCTCCATTCCTAGTGCATTTTTTCCAGAAGCTTAAAGTGCTGAGTAAGCATTCTTCAGTTCTCTGAACCTCAGGCCCTCCACTGACTCCTCCAAATGTTCTCTGAGCTGATTAGATAGGGGTGGGGGAAAAGGGAGAGGAAGAGGGAGAACGACGTACAGAGTCTTTGCATGGTCTGTTTCAGATGACACAGAAAGACCAGAGCAGGACTGAGATGCACATATAAATCAATTGGCTCCCAGGGCAGTATCCTAATGGTTAGAGACCACCAGTGAAGTGACCACACTAAGGAAAGCTCCTCAAACCTCCTATGACTCCCTCTTTCCACCCCCCTCACAGCTGAGAGTCTGACATCCTATTTCACTGAAAAAATTGAAGACATTTGCTAAGAGCTACCTTTCCACTTCTCCTCCACATCTGACACCACTCAGATGTCTTTCCTCACTATCTCCCCCTTTATCCCTATCTCACGTGAAGATGTGAACTTTCTCCTTGCCAATACAAACCCCCTCTACATCGTCCAAGTGATCCCATCCTGTCTTCTCAAACAGATTGCCCCATCTATCTTCCCCATTTGCCCCCACTAATGTCCCTGTGGGTTGGCTATTTCTCTACTATCTATAAACATGCCCGTGTCTTCCCCATCCTCAAAATACCTTACATGAGCCATCCGTCCCTACTAGATACTGTCCTATATGTCTTTCATTTTCGTGGCTAAACTCCTTGGGAAGGCCACATACAGCTTTATCTAACTCTCTGCAGTATGGCTTTCAGTGTCTTCATTCAAGTAAAAATGTCCTCTTCACAGCTACCGATGATGTCTCCTCTTTTCAATTGTCATCCTTTTGGACTTGGAATTTTTGATAGCATTGATCACCTTCTAAGATACTTTCTTCTCTCTAGACACTCTCTCTAGATATTCTCAGTGATTCTGCTCTCTCCTGGTTCTCCTTCTACTTGTCTGACTGTCCCTTCTTATCAAAGTGTCCTTTGATGGATCTTCAAAAAGTCACAGCCACTAATTATGGGTGTACACAAGGCTCGGTCCTGGGCCCTCGGCTCTTCTGCCTCTATGCTATTTCATTTGGCAATCACAACAGCTCCCGTCAATTCAATTATCATCTTTATGCAGACGTTTCTCAAATCTCTTTATCAAGTCCTAACCCCTCCTGACCTCCCGTCTCTCATTGCCCCATCATCTTGAACAGGATGTCCCAGAGACATCATTTCATATATTCCAAACAGTACTTATTAACCCTCCCAAATCCTTCCTTGTTTTGAATTTCCTTATTACTACCAAGGGCACTTTCATCTTCCCAGTTCCCCAGGCTAGATGCCATCCTCAATTCCTCGCCTTCTCTCACCCCATTATCAATATGTTGCCAAGTCTTGTCGATATCCATACTATTTCTTTTTTTTAAATGTAAATAGTATTTTATTTTTTCCAATTACATGTAAAGATAATTTTCAACATTCACTTTCTATAAGATTTTGAGTTCCAAATTTTTCTCCCTCTCTTCTTTCCCTCCTCTCTCCCCCTCTTCTTTCCCTCCTCTCTCCCCAAGATGGCAAGCAATCTGATGTAGGTTGTACATGTACAGTCATGTAAAACTCACAATATTTCTTCTTTTTTCCCTTTTTTAAAATTTATTTTTAGTTTTGACATTCTATTTTTATAAGATTTTGAGTTTCAAATTTCTTTTCTTCCTCCCTTTCCCCCTTCCCAAGATGGTAAGCAATCTGATATAGGCTATACATGTACAATCATATTAAACATATTTCCATATTAGTCATGCTATGAAAGAAGAATCAGAACAAAAGGGAAAAACCATGAGAAAGAAAAAAAAAGAGAGAAAATAGTATGTTTCAACTTGCATTCTGATTTCATAGTTATTTCTCTAGACATGGATAGCCTTTTCCATCATGAGCTCTTTGGGATTGTCCTAGATCATGGTGTTGCTGAGAAGAGCTAAGTCTATCAAAGTTGATCATCACACATTATTGCTGTTACTGAAAATCACGATATTTCTCTTCTATACCCTTTTGTTTTCTCTGACACTGCCACTACTCTAGTTCAGGCCTTCATCACAATAGTCTTCTGGTAAGTCTCCCTGCCTCATCTATCGCCTCTCCAATCCATCCTCCCTCAGTTACCACGGTAATTTTCCTAAAGCACAAGTCTGATCATAGGACTCCCTATTCAATAAACTTCAGTGGCTCCTTATCACCTCCAGAATCAAATATATAATCCTCTGTTTGGCATTCAAAGCCTTTCACAACCTGATCCCCCTCTTACCTTTCCAGTCCTTTACCTTACTCCTCTCACTCCGCCACATTATATGCTCTGTGATTCAGTGATACTGGTTTTATTGTTCTTTGCACCAGATACTCCATCTCCAGACTCCAGACATTCTCATCTGTCCCCCACATCTGTAATGTTCTCCCTCCTTACCTCCGCTCCCTTGGCTTCCCTGGATTCTTTCAAATCTCAGCTAAAAATTCCACCTTGTGCAAGAAGTCTTTCCTTATCCTCAGTATTAGTGCTTATCCTCTGAAATTATCTCTAATATATCCTGTATAGCTTGTTTGTACATAATTATTTACAAGCAGTCTACCCCATTAAACTATGAGATCTTTGAGAGCTGAGACTGTTTTTCGTCTTTCTTTGTATTTCCAGAGCTTAGTGCATGTATTCCCTGGCACATAATAGGCCCTTAATAAAAGCTTGTTGACTTGACTTGACTTGATGTGGGTCTTTATAAAAGAAAGATTAAAAGAAAATGAACCTCAATTCCAAAGTGAGAGCATTTCACAATGCAGATTGAGCCATTGGAAGTAAATTTTCTAGATTTTGTACTTTTTTGATTAGTGTTCAGCTACTTAGCATCTAGCAGCCAGGTGGCACAGTGGATAGAGCTCTGGGGACTGGAGTCAGGAGGACCTGAATTCAAGTCTGGCATCAGACACTTAATAGCTGTGTGACCCTGAGCAAGTCACTTAACTGCTGTTTGCCTCAGTTTCCACCTCTGTAAAATGGGGATAATAATAGCACTTAACCTCCCAGGGTTGTTGTGAGGCTCAAATGACATGACAATTGTAAAATGCTTTATACAGTGCCTGTCACACTGTAAGCATTACATAAATGTTAGCTCTTAGTAGTGTTGTTGTTATTCAGCAACATAATACAGTGGAAAGAAAGCTGATGTCAGAGGAAATGGCTTCAAATCCTTAATCTGCCACTTACTACCTATATAACTTTGGGCAGGTCATGTAATTTCTTTGAGCTTCAGTTTCTTTATTTGTAAAATAAGATAGTTGGAATAGATAGCTCATGGAGTACTTTCCATATCTAAATGCATAATAGAACAGAATAAGCATTAATTAAGTGCCTACTTTGTGCCATGCACCATGCTAAGTAGTTTACACTATTATCTCATTTGATTCTCACAACAACCCTGGGAGGTAGGTGCCATTATGATTCCCATTTTACAGTTAAGGAAACTGAGGCAGACAGAGGTTATAAGTGACTTGCCCAGGGTCACACAGTAGTACACATCTGAGGCTGGATTTGAACTCAAGTCTTCCTGATTCTAGGCCCACTGCTCCCTCTAGCTACCACCTAGCTGCCTATGAAACTCTAAAATAAAGCTGTATGTCAGCTTCTGAGCTGACAAAAAATAACCTTCAGATTTGTCTGTGTCATAGTGAGCAAAAGCCCTGCCCAGAGAGTCAGGAGAGATGGGTTCTAATCTTGACTCTGTCATCAACTAGTTCTGTAACTTTAAACTAAGATGATTTCTAAGGTCCTTTCCCGGTCTAATATGCTGTGACTATGTCTTCTTACCTAACTTTCATCTTACTGATGTTATAAAGGGTTAGATTGTATCTGTCTGTTACTTGGACTGGGTTTTTGGGGGGAAAGGAGGTCAAAGAAGTGATGAATTCACTCATCAAAAAATAGATTCTTCATGACATTCCGGCAGGATGAGCCCTGGAAGAGCTGAGAGGTAGGTAAATTCTGTCTATCTCCCTCTGTAAATCTAACCCCATTCTCTCCCTCTATGGGAATCAGAAACACCTGATGCGAGGGAGGTAACATTTGAGCTGAGCCTTGAAGGGAGCTAAGAATTCTCGAAGTCTAAGGTGAAAAGAGAGAGCTTTCCAGCTTGAGCAAAAGGTAGAATTCCCTATCCTGGTAAAAAGAAGTTAGGCCAACTTGGCTAGAGTGTAGAACGTGCAAAATCAGTCTGGAAAGTTGGATCCAGACTAGGAAGGGCTTTAAATGACAATTTCCTCATCTTCAAAATGAGGACCTTCCT
The DNA here is from genome assembly GCF_900497805.2 of Vombatus ursinus. NCBI lineage: Eukaryota > Metazoa > Chordata > Mammalia > Diprotodontia > Vombatidae > Vombatus > Vombatus ursinus. The sequence goes on from NW_020940360.1 coordinate 36,281,494, forward strand.
TCCAGGGTTATTGTAAGGATCAAATGAGATAATATTTGTAAAGCACTTAGCACAGTGTCTGTGGTATGGTAGTTACTGTAGAAATGCTGTTGCTATTATTATTAACATTGTTATTTCAAACACCTTATTCAAATCAGTCAGGCCATTTGTCTCATTTATCTTGCCTTTATAATTTTCTAAACTCCTGGGGGAAAATCCACTTGTAGAAAGAGGATGTTATAGAAATTCCCGTGATACCTGGGATGTTGACCCCAGTGATTAAGGGAGGAGGTGCCAGGGAGGGATGGTGTGACATCTCTAGTATGAACAGTACACCGTTCAGCTGCTATTTTGAAAAAAAAATTCTAGGTGGCATTTATATAGCCTTATAAAACAGTGCAGGGAGTGGTGTGCTGTCTATTCTAAATATTATTTACATTCCCAAAGGTAATGTCTCTTTCAAACACTTTTAAGTTGTTGGGGGAAACCCACTTAAAGGCTGTCCACTGCAGAGCTCTGACAGAATCTGTCAAATTCCAGTAGCTTTAATTCGGTCCAATTAACCTCATACTGGGCTGACTTCTCTCCTCAGTTATGTAATATCAGCTGCTGTTGACTTCATCTCCAGAGGTCGGCATGGGACTGGCAGGAAACCTAACTTGGCTGTATCGAAGAGAAAATGAAATCTTAACCACTTTCTCTAAGTATAAACTTAATGGTTCAAATGTGCAAAAAATACATATTCAGGGACAGCTAGGTGGCGCAGTGGATAGAGCACCGGCCCTGAAGTCAGGAGGACCTGAGTTCAGATCCAGCCTCAGACCAAACACTTGACACTTACTAGCTGTGTAACCCTGGGCAAATCACTTTACCCCAATTTCCTTAAAAAAAAAAAAAGCTAAAAAAATACATATTCAGCTTACACAGATCTTTTTTAAATTTGGTCTATAATTTCATTGGTATAGAGCACGCTCAATGAGGCATCTCCCTCAGACCAGTTTTTTTTATTTTTTTTTAGGGAACAGGAGTTAAGTGACTTGCCCAGGGTCATAGAACTAGTTAGTGTCTGCGGCTGGATTTAAACTTAGTTCCTCCTGATTCCAGGAGTGGTGCTCTATCAACTGCACCACCTAGCTACCCTTTGTCAGATCAATTTTAGACAGCTCCTTGGACACTGAGAGGTTCATTTGACTTACTCAGGTTCACAACCAGTATGTGTCAGAGGGGAGCATTTGAACACCACCTCTCAATTCACTGCCCCTCCTCAAATATTCACAAGATCTTACTTGTTATTATTCAGTTGTTTCAGTCATGTCTTAACTCTTTGTGACCCCATCTGAGGTTTTCTTGGCAAAGATACGAGAATGGTTTGCTATTTCCTTCTCATTTTACAGATGAGGAACTAAGGCAAATAGGGTTAAGTGACTTGCCCAGGGTCACACAGCTAGTAAATGACTGAGGCTGGATTTGAACTCAGGATAAGACTTTATTATTCAACAAATCATTCCCTAATTGATAAATGGTCAAAGGATATGAACAGGCAGTTTTCAGATGAAGAAATTAAAGCTATATATAGTAATATGAAAAAATACTCTAAATCACTATTGATTAGAGAAATGCAAATCAGAACAACTTTGAGGTACCACATCAGGTTAGCTAACATGACAAAACAGGAAAATGATAAATGCTGGAGAAGAGGTGGGAAAATTGGAACACTAATGCAATGTTGCATTGTTGCATTGATCCAACCATTCTGGAGAGCAATTTGGAACTAGGCACAAAGGGTTATAAAACTGTGCATACCCTTTGACCCAGCAATAGCACTTCTAGGTCTGTATCCCAAAGAGATCATAAAAATGGGAAAAGGACCCACATGTACAAAAATATTTATAGCAGTTCTTTTTGTGGTGGCCAACAATTAGAAATTGAAGAGATGACTATCAATTGGGGAATGACTGAACAAGTTGTGGTATATGAATGCAATGGAATACTATTGTTCAATAGTACTATTAGTTAACTATTAGTACTATTGTACTATCGAAATGATGAGCAGGTGGACTTCAGAAAAACCTGGAAAGACATACATGAATTGATGCTTGAGTGAAGGTGACCAGAACCAGGAGAACATTGTGCACAGTAATAGCAACATTATGCTATGACTAACTTTGATAAACTTAACCTTTTCATAGGATTGCAAGACAACTCCAAAAGACTCATGATAGAAAAAGCACTATGGAGTCTGAATGCAGATTGAAGCATACTATTTGCGCTCTCTCTCTCTTTTTTGTTTCTTCTTTCTTGTGGTTCCTTCCATTGGTTCTAATTCTTTATAGTACGACTAATGTGAAAATATGTTTAATATGAATATATATGTAGAGCCTATATCTGATTGCACACCATCTTGGGGTGGGGGGAGGGGAGGGAGGGGGAGAAAATTTGGAACTCAAAATCTTACGGAAGTGAATGTTGAAAACTAAAAATAAATTAATATTTAAAAAAACTTTGTTATTCACAAATAATAAGGAAGAGAGAAGACAAGTATTTGAAGGGCTGTGTGTAGAACTGGGATATGACTTCTGTTTGGCCTTTGAACAGGACCAGGAGCACAAGCAGTTTAGGCTTGATGTCAGGAAAGACTGTCTAACAGTTAGTGCAACCCCAAAGTGGCAGGGGCAGCCCCTGGTAGCATGAGTTTGTCTGGTTTGTTCTAGTGGGAATTCTTTTTTGGAAATGAGTTGGACATGATAGGGTGGCACCAAGGGGCTGTCCATTTCTGAAATTGTATTGTTAGAAAAATCTGAAACAAAAATCTACTACAGTGAGTGAAGGAAAGTCTTTATTGTGCTTCTCTCGCGAGAAGCAGGCACAATGCACTTCAGTAGCACGTGGGCACTGGTTCAGTGATAGAATCAACTTTTAAATCTTTAGTAAGATCCATACTCCACCCATCAGGGCACCTACTGGTCTAGTTCATCTGAGTTACACCCTTCCTGGACAGCCCATTGCATGTTCTTTCATGTTTTGTCAACTCTGCTCTCCGGGGGTCCCATGCTAAAAAATGGCGGCTATCTCCTTGAACCCTGAGGGTTGCAACCGGTTTAGCCTCTAGGGCTCTTTCTTGTTTGTTTGTTTGTTTGTTTGTTTGTTTTTCCTAGGGCTCTTTCTTAAGAATTAGTTGTTTATAGTAAAGTTTGGAGTGCTTTCTGATTGGTTGAGGGACTATCCACAAGATCTTGGAATTTCTTATCCTGCTGTGGAAGCCTAACCCCTTAAAATCTTTCTTACAGTATTATCCTATGATTATCTATTAAAGAGTTGGAAAATCAGTTTAGGATATCATTGTTTTGTTTGAATCTCATAAGTTTCCTTTTACCTCCCAAACCTATTGAATAGGCATCATTTCTAGCTTCCCTATGATCCCCTCATTCACGTTTGGGATGGCTAGCCAGAAACAATTGCAATCTAGACACCAGAACCCTTTTGCTTATATTTATACCTCAAGTCCTCCCTGCACACAGTTGGACTAGCCACGAAGGAAGGTGGGCAACAACTGTTCTGTGAGGGATTTTGGGACTATCCATTCCCTTCTCTTCTGTACATCTCCTAAAAATGCTCAAGAAATTACTGTTGTCATTCTATCTGTTTAAACAATGACATATAGCTGAGATTTAGGGTCAAATTGGGGGGAAATGTATATGGAATCATAGAATGTCAGGGCTTGGGAGGAACCTCAGATCATCAATTCAGAGCTTAAACGAATCTTAGAGGTTCAGAGAGGAGGAATGATTTGCCCAGAGTCATGTAGATGGTAAGTAGAAGAGGTATTATTTGAACCTCGGTCCTCTGATGCTGGAGTCAGAATTCTTTCCTCTATACCAAGTTGCTTCCTGGTCATATGGTCATCTAAATTCCTCTAAAGATAAGGGCAGAATGATAGCTCTTAAGCTATAGCTAACGAAAACAATAGTCCAATATTATGAGTTTTGTTTTGTTTTTTTTAGATGCCTTTGACTTGGCAGAGATCAAAGTCCACTGTTCCAGACAACTATCTGAATTAGGATTAGATGACTCAAGTTTCCCAGGCTTGTAAATGAATTTGAACCACAACAAAGAAAACTAAGGAGACAAGATCATTAGTCTCCACTTAACTAGCACCTATTCTTGCCAGTATTATGTCTATCTGTTTTTATTTTTGGGGGGGCTGTATTTTAACGGGGGGGGGAAATTCTGTGTATTTAAATCTATGATTTTATGATCTCTCTGTAGCCTATTTATGTCCATAGTGCCTATTAGCCTTTGGGGGATATACACCCATATTCTTGATTCTTCAGAAATTATATTGTTCCACGATTTATAGTCAAGTAGCATAACTAGAAGAATTTCTTTTTCCTTTGGTTTGGACATGCAATTTTACTCGTATAAGGATTTCTAGTGAAGACATTCTCTCTACTAATGCACATTGATACCTTTTCTGTACCATATATACCTAAAAATTTGCCTAAGAGGTTAGGTGACTTGCCAAGGATCCCATAGGACTTGAACCCAGGCTGTTCCAACTCTAAGGCTAACTCTGTATTCACTCCACCACTATGTCCACTTGCACTATATCACATCCATCTGGAAAGGAGAGGCACTGGAAGATATTGGTGCTAAAAAGATGGGTTTTAAAAATTCTTTATAATAAGGTTCTCTGGGAAAGGCATGAGGGAGGAATACAGGGGAAATCTAGGTCAATAAAGAACAAAATATCTTAATAAAAGTTTATTTTTAAAAGTTAAAAGATGGGTTTTTATATTGAGGAGAAGTTTCAGGTCATTGAAAGTGCTATGGCTATGTACCAAATATAATCTAGCCTGTTCTTTTCTTTCCATTCAATTCTGATGAAAATCTAAATTTGGAAAAAAAAAATGCCATGGTTCCAGCACTCCAGGAACTCACAGTCCAAGAAGGGTTGTGGTGGAAGGACAGATATATAGTCAGTAAGGATTTATTAAAGGGCAGCTAAGTGGTGTAGTGGAGTAGAGAATTTGTCCTGAAGTCAGAAAGACTCATCTTCCAAATTTGGCCTTCAACTCTTACTAGCTGTGTGACCCTGGGCAAGTCACTTAACCCTATTTGCCTCAGTTTCCTTATCTGTAACATGAGCTAGAGAAGAAAGTGGCAAACCACTCCAGTATCTTTGCCAACAAAACCCCAGATTGTGTCATGAAGAGTCAGACACAATTGAACTGCAACATAGAAGAGTAAAAGGTGGTGGCAGTGTGAGCAGAGAAAAGAGAATTTTAGTATGAGTTTTTGGGAGGTAGAATCAGCAGAGGTCTTAGAAATTTTTTTTTTTGGTCTACTACTGTTTTCCAGATTTGGGAAAAGTAAGGAGTTTAAACTTTTTGCATTCCTTTATGCCTAGGGTAGAACTTCTCCCATAAGACTCTGGTTCAAAAAGAGTGAGTAGAAAGAAGCTTGGTTGGTCTGGCAGTTTTTCTTTCCCCTTTACAACCCAATTAGGGTTCCTATAAAATTGCCATGGACACAACACCCAAACTGCTGGGTTTGATATTCCTGTACTTCCTGCTGACATCAACTCCCTAGTGATTCACTCCCTAGCGATTGCTCCAAAAGCATAGAAGGGAGGGATAGAGGAAGAGCGGGTGAGGGTGGTAATCCCTTCTCCTTCCTTGGCCGTGCCCTGCCTTTTGCTCCCTCCTTCACTGGACGTGGAGCCCATTTCAGCCCATTTTCAACAGGAGGGAGCTCACGAGCTTGCAGTTACCCAGGGTGGAAAGGTCTGGATAAAAAGCTTGGTAGTAACAGGTTGTACCACTCAGCTGCTGGGGAGAGGTGAGGCTTTCTGCTTATTAGAGGTGAACTATGCACCTTGGATGACAAAAGACAGCCCTCCAGGAGTGTCCTTACTAAATTCAAAGGAATCTGACCTACTCTTATTACCAGGATGCTTGCTCTGGGCCATTCTCTGTAGGACTCTGAGTCATCTCCAGGAGTACATTCCAAGAACTTGCAACCCTCCAAGAGAAAGATAAAAATCAGGGTGGGGCCAGATTCTTCCGGGGGTGTTTGACCAGAGACAAAAGCTGTCTGTCAGGCACTGCCCATAGGATGGATTTTTGTCTAATCTTTTAATTACTTCCCTGACTAGGCCTTTTGCTCAGCTGATAAAACCTGGTCCATGTATGACTGTCAAAACTACCAGATCCTGGTTGGGCTTTTCTAAGAGAGATGTTTTTTTTTCCCACAAGAGTTTCCCCAGAATCAGTAACTTCCCATAGGGGCATGACCCTTCTTAGCTGTTGGGGAGATTTGCCTGATTCATTCCAACAACTGTGTCATGCTGTGGACCCTTGTACCTTTCTTGGCTACTGAGCCCCTCGTCATCCTTGAAAACAACTCAAATGGCTACCTTCTCAATTACGCCTTCTGTTATCCCCTGCCAAGATTGAGAATAAGTTAAGTGGTTGCCTGTGAATTTGCAGCTAATAAGTGTCTGAAGTAGGATTTAAACCCTGGTTCGAAGTCTGCCACTTCCCACTAAATAACCCTACCTCTCTTTTTAGTCAATTAATGGTGACTGAGTGCCAGGGGTGAGACTACCGTGATACTAGGCAGCTTAAAGGATGGGAAGTCACTTGGGAAAACAAGTCCCCACAGGAGAGTGGAGTAGTACATTCACAGAATATAATCACGGGCTGCCAAATACCCCAGGGCTCAATATATCTGCTACATCTCCGGGAGTAAGGAAGCTTTCCATGTAGATGCAACTTCTCCAAAGGAAGTTCACTGCATTCCTGAACCAGCATTTCTCTGGGTACAAATGGAAGAACATCTTGACAAATGTCTAGTTAAGTCAATAGACACTCACTAAGCTCTTACTCTATGCAGAAAACATTACTAGGTATTAAGGGAAGATTAAATTGAATTGATAAAACACAGTCCCTGCCCTTATAGAACTTCTGAAAGCCAAAAACAACTTTCCTGAAGGAGCTGTGAGCAGAGCTGAAATTAACTCAGGGTTATCAGGATTTTGCCCCAGGCTGCTGAATTTGGAGCACAAAGACAATTAATCAATAAACGTTTATTAAATGCCAACACTTATTAAGTACCAGGCCCTGTCCTTGGCACTGGCGATACAAAAGAGGCAAAACATAGTCCCTTTCCTCAAGGAGTTTATAATCTGGGGGAAACAATATGCAAACAAATGTATACAAAGCAAATTACGTAGAGGATAAATAGGAAATAATCAACAGAGGCAAGGCTCTAGAATTAAAGAGGGTTGGGGAAGGCTTCCAGTAAAAGATTTTAGTTGGGACTTAAGGAAGTTTGCCATCCTTCAGCAGAGTAAACAACAGAATCTAGCAGCTAGTTAGCAAAAAAGAATTAAAATAGCTACCAGATCGCTGCTCTTCTCCCACCCCCTAGCATCTGGTCACATTCCAGGTTAGTTCCTCCCCAAGCTGGGTGGGGAGTCCACAACCAGATATCTTCCCTGGGGTCTCCACCCATAGAGGTTGCTGCCTTAGACTGAGAGCATGTTTCATTCCACTTTTGCTGTCTTAGACACAGGAGGATCTACTTATGGCTCTGGCAGTGAAAGTGAACAGTGCTTCTGGGATAAGGATGTGAGCAGAAGAATGAAAGGTAGACACTAAGGACTATCCCCTATAAAATGGCACATAGTAGAATGTGGTATGGTGCAGCTGGGTAGCACAGTGGATACAGTGCCAGGCCTGGAGTAAGGAAGACTCATATTCCTGAGTTCAAATCCAGTCTCAGATACTTACTAGAAGTGTGACTCTGGGCAAGTCACTTAACCCTGTTTGCCTCAGTTTCCCACATCTGTAAAATGAGCCGGAGAAGAAAATGGCAAATCACTCCAGTATCTTTGCCAAGAAAACCCCAAATAGGGTCACAAAGAGTCAGACACGACTGAACAACAAAGAATGTGGTATGACGAAAAGGCTTCTCCCTGTAGGGGCCTCAGTCTTCTTCTTTTTGGAAGACTAGTTAATGACCATTAGGATTCAATTTTATTCATTTTAATCAACTTCTATTAAACATCTATATTCAGAGTAGTCCATGAGGTGTTGATAGAGACACATAATTTGGATAAGATTCAGTGTCTGCCCTCATAAATATTACACTCTACTTGGTGGGTGTTGAGGGGGGGAGTCAGGGAGAAGATAAGGTACCTAAATATAATAATATGAGCTAAGTGATCATAAAATGACAGGGCTACAAAGGGACCTTAAAGAACATCTAACTCAACCCCATTGGTTTTTTATTTCTAGTTAATTTTTTTTAATTAGCAGCTTTGATTTTCTTTCCCTCTCAATTTCCCCTCTGCATTGGAAAAAACAAAAGAAAACAAACAAACCCAAAATCAAAACCAAAATTCACGTAACAAGGCATAGTGGAGCCAATCTAATAGATTTGAAGTAAACCCTTAGAGTTCCCTTAATTTTCATTTCTCTCATTACTAGTGATTTGGAGAATTTTTTTTCACAACTTTTTAATATATAAGGAAACTGAGGCCCAGAGAGATGAGTTAACTTGTGGAAGTCTGCACAAGTAGTAGTTACTGGAGATTTAGCTCCAGCTATCTCCTGTGCTTTCTCTAGTTGTGCTACTTCCAATAAATCTGGCCACTACGACGTATAGATGAAGGGACGTTTTAGTTATTAGTTTCTATATGTATGTAAGTACATAGATGTGTAGGTACATATACACATCTTGTATAGAGAGTGTCAGATTGATAATGAGCTGAATCCAGAGTGAAATAGGAGATCACAGGGCTTGATCAAATTGGGACAACTTCACAGTACTTTCAATGGCAAATGCCACAAAAGTCCATTTCTTTAACACCAGTATTCTAACAATGGGTTAGGATTGTGAAACATAGAACAATAACGATAGTCAGTCATTCAGTCAAACATTTCTTAAGGGTTCCTATATGCCAGGTGCCGTACATTGGAAGAGTCGAAATGACCAGCAATCCAAAGGACAGTGGAAAAGACTAATGGCGTGCGTGAGTCAAGTATACTTAACATGAACAGAAGAAGTGACCAAAAAGACATCACTGGGGCCATGTATGACTAGAAAAGGAGTCTGGTCATATAGTAAAGATGAGAATCAATACCTCTGAGCATCGCACTAATATCCCCAAGACAGCAGAAGAGTGAAATTCCTTCAGTCCCTTGGGTTGGTAAAGACATGGACAAAAACCGTATGGTATAAGAAGGAATGAAAGGCAGCCTGTTGTAGCAGATAGAGGGCTGGCTTTGGTTACAGAGAGGCCTGGGTTCAAATCTAGACTTGGACACATACTGGCTGAGTGACCAGTTCACAGCAAGCCATGTAACCTCTCAGTACCTCAGTTAAGTCACCAAGACTCTCCATTGCAGAGCAGATGCATTAACAGAGGAAGTTTCTCATGGGCAGCTTCACAGGTGCCATTAAGAAAAAGCAAGTATTGGTGCAGTGGATAGAGCACTGGCTCTGAAGTCAGGGGTACCTGAGTTCAAATCCAGCCTCAGACATTTGAAACTTACTAGCTGTGTGACCCTGGGCAAGTCACTTAACCCTGATGGTCAAAAAAAGAAAAAAAAGAAAAGAAAAGAAAAAGAAAAAGCAAGTATGTTGAAGAGGCAGCTAGGTGGTGCAGTGGAGGGCTACACCTAGAGTCAGGAAGACCCAAGCTCAAGTACAACCTCAAACACTAACTGTGTTACCCTGGGCAATCATTTAACCTCTGTCTCAGTTTCTTCAACTTTTAAGTGGGGCTAACTATAGTACCTACTTTTCAGAGTCGTGAGGATCTAATGAGATAATATTTGTAAAGTCCTTAGCACAATGCCTGGCATACAGTAGATGCTTAATAAATGCTTGTTTCCTTCCTTCCTAACTGGGAAGAAGTAAAAGGAACAAGAGGAGTTTATCAAGTTATTGGACTCAGGGAGGAAGACAGAGGGAAGAAAAGTTCCTGGGACACCGGAAAGGCAGCGTGTCACTAAGAAGTCATGGAAGAAAGACCCTTTATTAAAAGACACATTTTTGTTGAGGACATGGAAATTGGTTTCCTCTTCTTGCATATTAATGAACTTTAGGGATGGATGTTGCTCTTCCGTTGTATGGGTAGCAGAGAAACAGAAACCGAATTTTATAGCCAGCAAGTCTATATAACTTTGAAAATGTCAAAGCCACAATGAAAGGGTTTGCTTCTCCAGCCACAGAAGCATCCCCTATAATAATGTAGTACTGGACTTTTGATTGGTAGGGTCTCTTTAGCTTCTTTCCATTCATGGAGACAGAATGATGAGCTCACCTCCATTTTCTAAATACAAAGTTAAATCCCATTCTCCTGTAAAAGGGATGAGGGCCTTTGCTGTAGCCCTCAGAAATTCAAGACAAGGGCCGTCAGCAATCTGTCTCTCTGTCTCTGTCTCTGTCTTACTCTCTCCTTCCCCCCCCCCCCCACTTGGCATCCATATAGAAATATATCTGGTCAGTAGGATATGGTGACTCGTGGTTTTTTTAGAAATCCACCAAACTGGAGGAGACTCTTCCTCTATCTAGTGGGACTTTTTATGCTGTTAAGTGACCAGAAAGCTGAATCAAGGGATGCAGAGTGGGATGGCAGGGTGCCATTGTATCTTTGTTTCATATCCTTGCTGTGTCAGAGCGAAGCAAACCTTTTGTTAACTATTCAATGACTTGCTAGTGCCTTATTTCAGATCTGAACTAACTGAATGCTATTAACAGGTGGCTTCCCTTAAAAACGTCCAAATCCATCCCTTTTCCTAATGTCTCTATTTCTGTTGAAGTCACTACTATCCAGGTAAATGTTTAACTGGCTCATACGGGGAAAATGTACTCACAACCCACTTTTAAGTTTGATTTGCATTATCCTTCGCTTTCTTAAGTCTAGACAATGAATAAAACAATAAATCAAGTCATGATTTGTAGCATTGCAATGCCATTAGAATGACTTTACTTAGTTGAGTTTCTTGAAAAGCTTTCTTTGAACTGGTTTTACCCTCTATTGCTTTATGAGTCAGTATAGTTAATAATCTTTTACCATCCTTTATAAAGACAAGTAAGTCTAACTAGATTTTAAGTATACGGATTTACCCTTGGCTACAATATATCTCCTTTTGACAAGTAAGCCAGGTGTTTAATTACTAAAGGTTTTGGAGGTATTCTTATTATAGCATTTGATTTACATTGGTTAAATCTCTGCATAATTATTATAATCAATGTCAATGTCCTTTCTCTCATCCACATCTCATTTTCCAGCACAAATAACATTTGAATAGGTCAAGTTGGAGTTGTTTTAGTATTGCACACCATATTTTATTTTTTCTTATTTTTATTCTTCTAACTTTGCACTTTTTCCCCTTTTTATCAAGTAGTCTTATCAAAGGTCTTAATAAATTTTTCAAAGAATTTCTCTATTTCTTCATTCTCCACAACAGATGTGGGCATATAGGCTATAATCATTTTCATGGAGATAATTTTTATAAACACTTATCATGAATTTTGCAGTATAAGATGACCAAATGTTCCTGGAATGATGGTTCTCATTGACTTTGAACATATCATCACTCTGACTCTAGTTTTTGCCTTCCTAAGGAGAACCTGTGGTCCATCCTTCCATTTACTGTAACTTCCTTCTGTCTTCTGGTTTTGCTTATGACAAGAAAATCAAAATTGATATATCTCAGTTCTCCACAGAATGTCAACTTGTTGGTCATTGGACATGGATCTCTCATCTAAATTGCTGGCATTTACATTAATGTTTATAGACAAGCTCAAGACAGTTCAATTCTTAGTATCTTCTCACCCACTTTCCTCTGTCACCATCTTTGGTGATGAAAGAAGTTACTCAGGACTGAAAGCCATTTTTTGTTTGTCTCCTAGGTTGCCAGTGAGTACTGGTAATTAGTCTTTCTTTAGCTTTTCTTAACGAGGTCCTTCCTCAGAGAGCAGACAGAGGCTGTTCCCCCAGCTGTACTTGAAGCCTTTCCAGCATAGTAGCATATGCTGGAGCTTGCACTTTGCTGATGCAACCTAGGAGAACTCAGGGTTACTTCCAGTTAGAATGAGTCATTGAAGCAGAACCATGGAGAAGGCTTTGCACATACTAGGCATTTTAAACAGAGACGCAAGAGATCCTAAGTAGTCACAAAGTGAACAAGTTGCGTTATATGTTCAGTTCACATATTTTTTTAAATAAAAATACAATTTGGATTTTGTTACTTTATATCAGGTTTGTAGAGATATATGTGCTATAGCGTATAAAGAGCTGGCCTCCAAGTAAGGAAAGTTAGGATTAAGTTCCACTTTTGTCAAATATTGGCTGCATGGTTCAGGAAAAGTCAACTAACTTCATAGTGTCCCAGGCAATTCTACAAAACTACAAATTGCAGAACATACATGGATCTGCATTGGTGGAGGAAGTTTCCTCACCAGGAGTTCCCTTAGCCAATGAAACCCCAGGTCCAATGGCCTCCCCTTCCAAAAAGAAAATCTAGCATTTTATTCTTTATTTTGTTTTTTGCTCATATTTGTTGTCATGGCTATTAAGTTTGCATGTAGAGGACCTCTAATGTTCTTTTAGGCTTTAGAATCTATGATCTAGGTGGCACAGTGGATAGAATGCCTGGCCTGCAGTCAGGAAGACCCATCTTCATGAGTTCAAAATCGGCCTTAGATATTAGCTGTGTGACCGTAGGCAAATCAGGTAACCCTTTTTGTTTCAGTTTCTTTATCTGTAAAATGAGCTGGAGAAGAAAATAGCAAACCACTCTAGTATCTTTGCCAAGAAAACCCAAATGGGGTCAGGAAGAGTTTGGACATAACTGAAAGGACTGAACAACAAAAAAATGAAGAGGCCAAGCATTATTAAAGCTTTTATTGTTTAAAGCATTTATTAATGGCACTCTGTTGATGCAACATTGGAGAAGCCAAGGTCATTTCTAAACCAGAATAAGTCATTGGAGTAGGACTGTTTGGAGGACCTAGGCATGATAAAAAAATAAATGATTGTTGAATAGAATTTAAATGGAGATGAAAAACATCCTAAGACAATATAGAATCAGTGAGTTGTGATTTTGTTTAGTTTATACATTTTTAATAAAAATGTCAACAGTTTGAATTTATTATTTTGTGAGACCCATGACCAAAGCCTTTCTCCATTTCTCGATGAATTCTGAAAGTGTTTCTGAATGCTCTTGAGATTGTGTCTTAAACTTCATTTGTAAAGTCCTCATTGCCAGAAAACGCCGAGCTTGGCCCACAGTTTTTGAATATTCAGTGGCAGTATTTTTGTTTAAAAACTTTATTTTCAATTAACAGCAATCTATTCTTTCTCTTTTACTCCCCCATCTCCCCCCCACCCCAAGAAAAGAAAAATAAAACTCTTTTAACTGACATGCAGAGTCAAGCAAAACAAATTCTCAGAGTGGCCATGTCTAAAAATTATGTCTCATTCTGCACAGTGGTTAGCGTTTTCAACACCTACTTTTACCCAATTAGTCAGAGCCTAAGAAGAAAGTGGCCCTCTTCCAACTGACTCTAAAATGGATTTTAAAGATGAAGAAACAAAAAGTTCGACCTTTTAAAACCCAGCTTCTAAAGCATCCTCCCTTGCCAGTGATCAGAGCCAGGGATTCTAATTAGCAACTGAATGCTGCTTGCAACAATGGTTAACCTTTGCAGTGAAATAGGGAAAATTAAGCCTGAGAGTGTAAGTGGGGAGGGGGTGGGGGAAGTAGAGGGGGAGAGAAGGAGTGCTCCAGACAACTTTTACACTTAACTCCTGCACATACGTAGCTTCTGCAAATTAATGGAACAAAAGACTTTATCCCAAAGTAAAGATTTCTAGAAGAGTGAGGTCCATAGGGTGAAAGGTAAGTGTATTCTTTCCTGCTGTCTGAATTCTAAGGAAGGGGGGTTAGGAGTTGGTCGAGGCGAAACCTGCATTATTGGCTGTCATCAAAATAAGACCCCAGGGATTTTAATCCCTCCAAAACTACAGGTGCTAAAGGAGGTGGGGAGGGATGTCTTGGAAGAAAATGGTTAGAGCAGTGTGGTGCTAGGCCCCACCATGTGAGCCAACCACGGTTTGCCCATTTGACAGCTTTTTTGCCCAGATGCTGTTTAGGGAACTTTGATGATAAAATGAGTCAACAAGCATTTCTTAAGCATCTGCTGTGTTCCAGGCACTGTGTTTCAGAGTGTTGAGTTGTACCTAGGGCTAGGTGCTGGGCGAGAGTTAACTGGTATCTGACCACACATCCCTTTGACCGATGCATGGGGAGAAAGCGTGGTGGAGTGTAATGAGCCCTGAGTTTGGAGGCAAAAGATATGGGATCAAATTGCTGCTCTGATATTTAATAGTTCTGTGACTTGAGTCAAGTCCGGACCTCAAGTTTCTTTGCCTGTTAGGTGAGTGGTGAAGGCCTTCTAACTCCAAAATCCTGTGATTATAGCAATTTATTGTTCTTAGTTTGAATTTTGGAAACCTCAGCTGGAACAGGTAAAGGCTTGCCACCTTCACAGTTATCCCTTCAAAATCACGGGGTTAGGGGCATGGTACCCCCCCCCCAATTTGAGTAAAATCTTTTGGCCCTCCCTTCCTACCAGAGAAGTCTGAATTTTTTTTTCTTTTATGGGGTGTTTACATCACCTTATTGTAAAATGTGGTTAAGTATTTGGTCATAGGCTATATTATACAATAGTATATATATATATATATATATATATATATATATATATATAGTTTATGCATTTCTGAGTTTCAAAACTTTTTCTGTATTGTCTGTTGGCCTTCGCCTGTCCTCTGGGGCTTCTGCAAAACTCCCCCAAAATTCCCATTTAATTTCTTATGCTGACCTTTGATATATTGAAACCTTGATAAGGAAAATCGAGATGTGGGCCTTACTTATTGAGCCTTAACAATCAATCAGTAATCATGTATTAAGCACCTATTATGTGCCAGGTACAACGCAAACAAAATTAAATCATCCCTTTAAACTCTGAGATTCTAGGAATTCTGGTTCTATACACGGACTATGTTGTCTTTTTAAAATTCAATTCAACAAACATTTATCGAGTTCCTCCTATGTGTTAGGCACTGGGGATACAAAGACAAATATGATACAGTCCCTGCCCTCAGTGGGCTTAGATTTTATTTTTTGGGCATCAAATTCTCTTTGGGAAACAGTTCTCCCTAACAAAGCTTTGCCTTTTCCCACAATCATAGATTTAAGAGTTTGAAGAAACCTTAGGGCTCATCTACCTGCATTTTATATGAGGTTTGGGAGACTGGCCAACCAGTCAGTAAGCATTTTATTAGGTGCCTACTGTGTGCCAGGCACTGTGCTAAGTTCTACAGTTACAAAGAAAGGTAAAAAACAGTCTCTACTCTCAAGGAGCTCACAGTCCAATGCGGAGACAACATGAAAACAATTAAGTACAAACAAGATATACAGGATAAATTGGACATAATCAATAGAAGGAAGGCACTAGCATTAATGGGGATCAGAAAAGACTACTTGTAGAAGAGGGGATTTTAGTTGGGACCTGAAGGAAGTTAGGAGTTCTAGATGAGGAAGAAGAGTATTCCAGGCATTGGGAACAGCCAGTGAAAAAAGGTGCAGAGCTGAGAGATGAAGTGTCTTGCTCGTGGAATAGCAAGGATGCCAGGGTCATTGGATGAAAGAGGAGGGGAGTAATAAGTATAAGAGGACTGCTAAGGTAGGAAGGGGACAGGTTGTAAAGGGATTTGAATGTCAAACAGAGGATTTTTTATTTGATACTAAAGGTGATAGGGAGCCACTGGGTGGGGGGAGGAAGGGGAAGAGCAGTGTAATTAGGTGAGATCTATGGTTTAGGAAGCTGAGTTTGTGAGCTCAGAGGAAGATGGACTGAAGTGGAAACTTAAGGCCAGGAGACTAGCAGGCTATTATAATAGTCCAGGTATAAGGTGATGAGGGCCTGCCCCGTGGTGGTGGCAAAGTCATCAGAGAAAAAGAGTGTATGCCCAAAGTCTCACTAGTGGTAAATAGCAAAACAGGATTTGAACCCAGGTTTCCAACTCTAGACCCAGCACTCTTACCACTGTTCCACCATGATGCCCTTCACGTAGTGTACAAATGTGTATTCACAAGAGAAGCTACAAGAAGACATGTTCTAGGACAGAAAAAGGACATGTATAAAAATGTTGACATGGTGGCCTTGTTATGACTCAACGTGTGCCTCCCAACCCAAATGCCAGGGCATTCTCTGCCATTTACTAACCTGTGTGAGCTGAGGCAAATTACTTTAATCAAGCCTTAGTTTTTCTCACCTGTAAAAATATGGGATATCCAACAATTCAGTTCAATAAACATTTATTGAGCATTTACTGTGTATGTGTATACAAGGCACTGTTGGAGATCTTCAAGGTCTCATTTGATTTAATTTAACTCAGCAAGCAATTATTAAGTGCTCCAGGTCTTAGGCTCCTTGTGTGCTAAATCCTGGGGATACCATTGTAAAAATATTATGATTTCTATTTGCTATTTATATATACAATTATAAAAACAGTCTCAATCTTCAGGGAGTTGACAGTCTACTGATAAGATACCTATTCACAAGTAAGTAAATACAAAGTAATTTGAAGAGGAGCAGAGGGAAGGATCAGAAGTAGCCTTTTTCCCTTTAGAAGGCACCAGCCCAGTTGTCTTTTTAATTATTTGAAATGACAACCATTTTCACTATTTTTTGACATGAATGTTTATCTCTCTCTCAATAAGTATTTAGTAAACACCTTCTATGTGCCAGGTACTATTATTATCACTATTGCACAGATGGGAAAACTAAGGCTGAGAGAGAGGTTAAATGATTCACCCAAGGTCATAAAACTAGTGGGTATCTAAGGTAAGATTTGAACTTGGGTTTTTCCTAACTCCAACTCCAAAATGCTGACCATTCATGATGCTGGCCTGCTCTGTTCTCCTTGGGGAGGGGATACTGGGATAGAATTATATCTATCTGCTACACTAAATACTGTTTAGGAGAAATTAATAGATTCAAGATACTCCTGATTGCTATTTCTTAGTGGGGAAGGATTGTTCCAAGCTTTATTTCCAAAGTTCGACTCTCTTCCCACCAAATACAATCTACACAGAGACCACACTAGCAAGAAGCAAATAAACCCATTTATTCAAGATCAGAATAAGCGGAAATCAGCAGTTTGACAGAAATTATGCCCAATAATACACAGTGAATGAGCTCTCCCACTGAAAGGGAAATATCTCAGCTTAACCAAGAAGGACAATCACAGATCTCCCACCCAAGGGGAAATACCCCAAAAGCTGGGGATAAGGACATGATTGAGGTGTCACCTCCTCTGGATGTCAGCTTCTTCCCAGAGTCTTTTCTCCCTTCAGGGACAGAATCTGGACCTGTGGGTCTTTTCTTTAAGCTAGAAGCCCCAGTATTGCTTAAGCTCTCACCAATCATACTCTTCACACAGGGAGTAATCAGTTTCCACTGATGATGAGAGTTTTATGCAAATGAGCCTTGAGTCCTTGGTTACATACAGTATATGCAAAATAAATACTGTACAAGGTAATTGGGGGTGGGCACTAGAAACAGGGGATCAGGAAAACTCTATGGGGACAATGACACTTGAACTGAGCCTCGAAGGAAATTTGGGATTGTAAGAGTGAGAGGTAACAAGGGAGTGTGTTTCAGGGAATGTAGCTAGTCTGTGAAAAGGTAGACAGATGGGAGATGAAATGTCATGTATGATGAACAGCAAATGGGTTGGTTTGGCTGAACTGAGAGCAGTCATGTATATTAAGTCTCGAAAGATAAGTTAGAGCCAAGTTATAAAGGACTTTAAATGCCAAACAGAGGAATTTATATTTGAGGTAATAGGCAGCTAGGTGGCACAATGGATAGAGTACCAAGCCTGGAGTCAGGAAGACTCATCTTCGTGAGTTCAAATCCAGCCTCAGACACTGACTAGCTATGTGACCCTGGGCAAGTCACTTAACCCTATTTGCCTCAGTTTCCCACATCTGTAAAATGAGCTGGAGAAGGAAATGGCAAAACACTCCAGTATCTTTGCCAAGAAAACCCCAAATGGGTCACCGAAAAACTACTAGACGACAACAATTGAAGTGAGGTAATAGGGAAGCACTGTACTTTACCAGGTAGGGGAGTGACATTGTCAGACCTGTGCTTCAGAAAGATTACTTTGACTACTGTATGGAGGAGGGATTGGAAAGGGGAAAATCTTCAGGCAGGAAGGTCAATTGGATTGTTTAAGTTCTCTGTTACTTCTTGGGGGGGGGGGGAGGCTGTATCTTCTAACCCAATTTGTGTAACTTCTTTTTTTTTCTTGTGTCCTTTTTAAAAAAATCTTTTCTCTCTCTCTTTTTCTTTTGGTTACATTTAAGTTCTGAACTGTCTTCCTCCCCCACAGTAGAGAAGGCCACCATTTGACGTAGATTTATAAATATATGTAAAACCATATGATGCATACTTTAATTTATCAGTTCTTTCTCTGGAGGTGGGAAGCATTTTCCTTCATAGGTCCTTCATAGTTGATTTGAGTATTTTTAGTGTACAGAATAACTTGGTTGTTCACAATAAATCTTCGAACACTATCGCTGTTACTGTATACAATGTTCTCTTGGTTCTACTCACTTCACTTTTCATTATTTCTTGCAAGTCTTTCCATGTTTTTCTAAAATCAACCAGCTTATCATTTCTTGTAGCACAATAGTATTCTACTACATTTATATGCCACAACCAACCTGTTCAGCTATGCCCCAGTTGGTGGACATCCCCTCAATTTTCAGTTCTTTGCCACCACAAAGAGAACTGCTATAAATATTTTAGAACATATAAATTCTTTTCCTCCCCCCCTCCCCCCATCACCTAATAAGCTAGGTCAAAGAGTTTATAGTTTTAGAACTCTTTGGGCATAATTTCAGATTGCTCTCCAAAATGGTTGGATCAGTGTACAGTTCCACCACAATGTATTAATGTCTCAATTTTTCCACACCCCGTTCAACTTGTCATTTTCTCCTATCATTTTAGCCAATCTGATAGATGTGAGATGGATGATATCTCAAAGTTGTTTTAATTTGCATTTCTCTAATCAATAATGATTTAGAGCATTTTTTCATATGATTGTATAGGTTTGATTTCTTCATCAAAAACTGCCTGTTCATATCCTTTGACCATTTATCATTGGAAAATGACTCATAGTCTTATAAATTTGACTAAGTTTTCCAATGACATATGAAGCCTTTATCTGAGAAACTGTCTATAAAAATTTCTGGGGCAGCTAGATGGCACAGTGGATAGAGCACCGGCTCTGAAGTCAGGAGGACCTGAGTTCAAATCTGGCCTCAGATCAAACACTTGACACTTACTAGCTGTGTGACCCTGGGCAAGTCACTTAACCCCAATTGCCTAAAAAAAAAAAAAAACACAAAACAAAAAAATTTCCCCTCAATTTTCTGCTTTCCTTCTACTCTTGGTTACATTGGTTTTATTTGTACAAAAACTTCTAATTTAATGTAATTGATATTATTTATTTTACATCTCACAGTGCTCTTTATCACTTGTTTTTTCATAAATTCTTTTCCTATCCATAAATCTGATATGTAATATATTTCATGTTCTAGTTTTCTTATGATATCTCCCTTTATATCTAGGTCATATGTCCATTTTGAGCTTATCTTGGTAAATAGTGTAAGATATTGATTTACACTCAATTTCTGCCAAACTGTCTTCCAGTTTTCCCAACAATTTTTTTTTTTTTACCAAATAGTGTATTCTTATCCTTTGTCAAACACAAGGTTACTATAATCATTTGCTGCTGTGTATTGTATGTTTACTCTACTCTGTTCCACTAGTCTGCCTTTCTATTTAGCCAGTACCAGATAGTTTTGATAATTATGGACTTATAGTTTAAGATCTGATAGTACTAAACTTTTTTCTGTTACATTTTAAAAATTAATTCCTTGATATGCTTAACTTTTGTTCTTTCAAGTGAATGTTACTATTATTTTTTCTAGCTCAATAAAATAATTTTTTGGTAGTTTAATTGGAATGGTATTGGATAAATAGATTAGGTAGAATTGTCATTTTTATTATATTGGCTCTGCCTTCCCCCATGAATAATTAATATTTATCCAATTATTCAAATCTTACTTTATTTGTATAAAAATATTTTATAATTATGTTCATATAGTTCCTGAGTTTGTGTTGCTAGATATACTCCCAGGTATTTTATACTGTCTGCAGTTATTTTAAATGGGGTATCTCTGTCTCTTCTTGCAGGGTTTTGTTGGTAATATACTGCAACTTCTTTATAGAAGAGTCTATGCTTTGTTGATTAGTCTTAAAGATAGGCCTTTGTTGAGTTGGTATACTAAAAAAAAAAAATCTTTTTCTAATCCTTTCTGATCCTGATCTCAGCATCTAATAGCTAAGGTCAATTATCTCAAGGTTGAATGGACTAAAAGAGATTTTGTTCTGCAGATTCTTAACTGCACAAGAAAAGGGTCCTTCTGCCTTGGGGTTGGGGTTAGATCCCACATCTCTATTTCTTTTTGTTATTGTATGAACTTGACAGACATTAACAAGCATAATCTTTTCTTTTTTCTCCAAGTTCATTTTCTTTTAATTAATTGTATTTTTTTTTAATTAACAAGCATTTATTTTTTGTTTCCCCACATACATCAATTGAACAAAAAGAAAAAAAAGAAAAAGAAAATTCATATAATATGTGTGTGTGTGTGTGTGTGTGTGTGTGTGTGTGTGTGTATTTTAACAAAGCAAATAACCCCATTGGTTGTATTAAAAAAAGGATGTCTTATTCTGTGGGAGGTGAAGGGGGGAGGGTGGCCTATTTCATCTTCAGTCCTCCGGAATTAGGAATTTGTCTTTGCATTGATCAGAGATCCAAAGTCAGTCACAGTTGTTTCTCTTTATGATGTTGCTGTCATTTAAATGATTCTCTGGTTCTGTTCAGATTCATTTTGCATCAGTTTGTAGAAGTCTTTCCAGTTTCCTCTGAAATTGCCCATTTTTTCCATTTCTTACGGTGCAACAATATTCCATCATATTCATATATCATAATTTGTTTAGCCATTCCCCAATAGATGGGTACCTCCTTAGTTTCCATTTTCTTGCTATTACAAAAAAAAAACCCTATAAATATTTTTGTACATATGCAACTTATTCCTCTTCTTTTGATCTCTTGGGAAGTTTATGCCTAGTGGTGGTATTTCTGGGTCAAAAAGTAAAGCATATTTTAGTGACTTCAGGGGCATAGTTCCAAAACATTTTCCAGAATGGCTGGACCAGTTCACAGGTCCATGAACAGTTCACTAGTGTGCCTGTTTTCCCATAGCTTCACCAACACTTGTCATTTTCCTCTTTGTAATCTTTGCCAGTATGATGGGTGTGAAATCAGACCTCAGCATTGCTTTAATTAGCATTTCTTTTATTATTAGTGATCTAGAGCATTTTTTAAATATGGTTGTGGATAGCTTGGATTTCTTCCCTTGAAAATGGCCTGCTCATATCTTTTGACCATTTATCTATTAGAGAATAGCTCTTGTTCTCCTAAGTTTGAATTACTCCCTTCAAGTTCATTTCCAAATGTGACCTAGATGATGGACAGAGTTGTTTCCTGGCTTGTTGGGTCTGGCGTCGGGGCTGCAGAATGCTGGCGTGCAGAGTGACTGCGCTCAGCTCACTGCACACTCTACTGTGACTGTTTCCTGGGGCACTGGTGATTCTCCCACGGTCTCGTCTATTCCATCTTCAAAAAAAATATGGAATGCTTCACGAATTTGCGTGTGATCCTTTTGCAGAGGCCATGCTAATCTTCTCTGTATCATTCCAATTTTAGTATATGTGCTGCCAAAGCAAGCACTCATAATCTTTTCTTATATGCAAAAAATAACTCCCCAAATTATACATAAAATTATGTATTATGACATGCACACCATATATGTGAATTTCTATTACATATAGCTTTTTGAAAAGCATATGGTAAATTTCATGTAGTTAATTTCAATACTATTCAGCTTATCGTGTCCCTTTCTAAACACTCTTCTGCTCTCTTTTGCATATTTGATAATTGTTTCATTGATCCTCTTTTTTTTTTTTAGGGGGAGGGATATTACTGTTCCCACTCCTTTCCCTCCCTAATTCTTCCTCCCAAAAAAAACACCATCCCTTAAAACAATAGTTAGCATTTTTATAACACTTCTTATCTTATCCTTACAATAATACTTTGAGGTAGATGCTATTATTCCCATTTTACAGATGAGGAAACAGAAGCAGACACAGATTAAGTGACTTGCCCAGGGTTATACAGTTAGTGTCTTAGGTTAGATTTTGAACTCAGGTCTTCCTGACTCCAGCCACATCCACTGCTCCTAGCTTCTTCCCTTCTAAACCATGCATAGTCAAGCAAACAACCATACGTTGACCACTTAGAAAATTTATGTTTCATCCATTACTTCTCTGTCAAAAAGAGGGAAATATGGTTTAGCATCCATTTTCTGGAGTCATAGCTGTTCATTTTATGGATGACAGTTTTTGTCTTGTAAAGTTGTTTTCTTTATATAATAGTCATTGTATAAATTGTTTTTTCTGACTCTACTTACTTCACTGTGTATCAGTGCATATAAGTGTTCCCAGCTTTCTCTGTATCTATCTCTTTCATCATTTCTTATGGTATAGTATTCCATTATGCTTTTCCATGTTTCCAAGTTCCAATATTCCATACCATTCCATACTATAATTTCCTTAGTCATAACTCAATTGATAGGTTCCTCCCTTGTTTCCAGTTACTTGATACAATAAAAATATGGCTACAAACATTTTTGTTCATATGATTCCTTTCCTTCATTCTTTGATCTTTTGGGGCTAATAGCCTAGTAGTAGTATCACTGAATCAAAGAGTATGAAGAGTTTAGAAATTTAAGGGGTTCCAAACAGCTTTCCAGTGTAGTAAGTACAATTCAGAGCTCTACCAACATCACATTAGTGTGCCTGTCCTCCCTCAACCCTTCCAACAACTGTCATTTTACTTTTTGGTCCTCTTTTCTAATCCAGGGTAAAGTGGAGCCTCAGCTTTGTTTTAATGTGTATTTTTCTTACCTTTAGGGATTTGGGACATTTTTTCATTTAGTTGTAGGTAGCTTGCTTTTTTTTTTTTCTTTGGAGAGCTGCCTTTTCATATCCTTTGATCATGTATCTATTGTGGAGTAGCTATTGTTCTAATTTATTTGAATCAGTTCTCTATATACTTAAATATCAGATATTTGTAAGAGAAACTTGCTGCAAATATTTTCTCCAGTTAACTGTTTCTCTCCTAATTTTGACAGTACTTATTTTGTTTGTGCAAAAACTTTAATTTTATGTTATCAAAACTATCTATTTTATCTCTTGTGATTATTAATAATATTAATAATGGCTAGCATTTATATAGCACTTTAATATTTGTAAAACATTTTGCAAATATTATTTCATTTTATCCTCACAACAATTCTGGGAAGTAAGTGCTATTATTATTCCATTTTACAGATAAGAAAACTGCAGCAGATAGATGTTAAGTGACTTGCCCAGGGTTATACAACTAGTAAATATTTGAGACTGGATCTGAACTCAGGACTTTCTGACTCCAGGTCTATTGCACCACCTCTATTCCTTCTTTGGTCAAGAGCTTTTCCACCATCCATAGTTGTAAAAGACATTTTCTTCTTTGTTCTTCTAACTTGTTTATTATATGACTCTTTATGTCTTGGTCCAGTATCCATTTGGATCGTATTGTGGTGTATTGTGTGAGATGTTGACCTAAGCCTAATTTCTACCAGTTTTCCCAGCAGTTTTTGTGAAATACTGAATCTATATCCCAATACTTGGGGAGCTTGGGTTTATTGAACATTATTCTACTATATCTGTTTGCTTCTGAATCTTATGCAGTGAAATCTGTCCTACCAATCAGTTTTTTTTTTAAATTTTTCAACTAGTTTTAAAATGGCTTTGATAATTGTTGCTTTGTAGCATAGTTTTGGGCAGCTAGGTGGCACAGTGGATAGAGCACTGGGCTTGGAATCAGGAAGACTCATCTTCATGAGTTCAAATCCAACTTCAGACATGTAAGTGCAGGTCACTTAGCCCTGTTTGTGTTAGTTCTTCATTTGCAAAATGAGCTGGAGAAGGAAATGGCAAACCACTCTAGTATCTTTGTTAAGAAAACCCCAAATGGGGTCATGAAGAGTCAGACACAACTGAAATGACTGAACTGAGTGTAGTTTAAGATCTGGTGCTGCTAAGCTCTCTCATTTCCTACTTTTCTCATTATTTCCAATAGAATTCTTGACCCTTCATTTTTCCATATGAATTTTATTTTTTTTTAAACTTCTGTAAAATAGATACCTCAGTAGTTTGAGTTTTATAGTCCTGAATAAATTCATTTAGGTAGTATTATCATTTTTATTATATTGACAAGGCTCAACCATGGTTGACTAAAATCTCACTATTTGTCCAAGTAATAGACACTCTGAAAAATAGAATGGAACAAGTAGAAGTTAGTAACTTCAGGGAGAAAACAAGAAATATTAGAATAAAATCAAAAGATGAGTGAGGATCATATCTGAATCTCCTATAGGTGGGTCTCCCTCACACACTGTGACAGCTTGATAGAGAAATATATTACACTCAGCAATAAAATAAGCAGAGACAGGAAAAGGGGAGAAGGTGGTTTAAGAGGGCAGACCAAACCAGCGAAGGAACAGTGATGAGTAAAACAAACATCAGCTTTGGAAAGTAGATCATAAAGGAGGATTTAAAAAGAAAGATTTGTTGCTTTACTAGTATTTTTAGTTGCCC
Organism: Vombatus ursinus; assembly: GCF_900497805.2. Taxonomy (NCBI): domain Eukaryota; kingdom Metazoa; phylum Chordata; class Mammalia; order Diprotodontia; family Vombatidae; genus Vombatus; species Vombatus ursinus. Next base: position 36,306,403 of record NW_020940360.1, read on the forward strand.
AGTTCTTCAATATGTTCTTTCGCTCTTTTGTTGATTAATAGGTTTAGAAATAAAAATTTTACCCCAAGGATTGCTCACCAAATTTTTATATTGTCTCACTGTTGTCATTTTCTTTGATGAAATCACCTACTGTTCCTATAATTTGTTGGGTTTTTTTTTTTTGATCCATCAATTATTTAGGATAAACTAATTTTAGGATCATAGGTTCATAGATTTAGAGTATGAATTATTTTGTCAAATACCTTTTATTGATTAAAATTTTATTGCATTCTAGCAGTAAAAGATAATATTCCAGCTTTTCCACATTTGTGTATGAAGTTGTTATGTACTATATGTGTATGAAGTTGTTATGATCAGTTTTTATAAAAGCACCATGCACAGCTGAGAAATATGTATGTGCCTTTGTATTTCCATCCCATAATCATCAGAGAGCTACTCTAAGGAGGCTCTAAGTTATTTTCCTTCTATTCCCGCCTCCCCCCCCCATAGAGTTGGTATTTTAATTCCAATTTCATCTTTTACCTCTTGCTCCATTCCTTTAAGCCATTCTTATGGTCCTCTTGGTCAAGCCATTCTTTTTTCTCAATAGCCCTGCTGATGCTTTTGTGGAATTACTCTTTTCATCAGGGATTACTTCCTGGGTTTTACTTAATCAACATTGTATGGTAGAGAGAGTACTGGCTCTTGAGTCAAGGTCAAGTCAACAAGCATTTATTAAGTCAGAGGAGTCAAAGACCTAGGTTCAAAGCCTGCTACCGACACTTTCTCTCAATCTGGCCTTAGGCAACCACTTCACTTTCCTGGGCCTCAGTTTCCTCATCTGTAAAATGAATGGTCTCTGAGATTCCTTTTAACTCAGGTCTGTTTACCTTGCCTGAGAACTCTTTCCCAGCCTCTGATAGGTTCTGGCTGTCTCTTTGTTCAGCTCTTTACTGAAGGGGGCAGCTTACTTCTATTATTCTTTGGCTTTCTTTTGCTGTGGTATTTGTTTATGAGAGCTAGGTTCCTTTGCTATTTTAACCACCCATTTGGTGGCCACTTCCTCTCTGCTGCAATAAAATAAAATAAAATCCTTTTATTGGGGATTTGTCCTGCGAAGTTTGGATTCAGTCAAAGGACTGCACTTGAGGACCTAGAGGGCCACATGTGGCCTCAAGGCTCCAGGTTTCCCATCCCTGGTTAGTGTGTGGGACAGACCTCATACATAGAAATATAGAAAGGACTTGGTGCAGTGCCTTCCCACCCCTACCTAACAATTGATTTGTAATTACGTACTTATCTGTGCAGATAAGTCATAAGTAGATAAGATCTTTGTATCCACACAATAGAATGCAGGCTTCTTAAGGGTGGGAACTGTTTCTGTCTTGTCTTTGTATATACAGTGTCTGGTACCTAATAGGAACTTAATAAATGGTTTTGGAACTTAATTGACTGGGAATAAAAGACAAAGTCCCTCTTAGAAGAGGGCTGTGGCACCTTTGAAAATATTAAAATCTCCTGGGGGTGCCAGCAAGCAAACAAACACTATTCAGTATAAGAGAAGTCATTCATAAGAAAGATGGTAGTCATGATACTTGTTTTTCCTGGCATGTGACATTCCATCTCCTACCTTTGCAAAGGCTTTCCTTGTAATGTTTTGCTTCCTCATCACCATGTCTTGGAATCCCTAGCTCAGGAGTTCTTAAACATTTTTTTTATTTTTTATTTTTCTTTAGCGTGGACCCCTTTGGCCATCACAGGTACTGGTAATAATACTATGGTTTTCATGACTCCAGAGGACAAATGATGAAACATGATACTCATTTCCTGAAGTGAAGGACTCGGAGTGTAGAATTAGACAAATTGGTTTTTGGACATGGTCAAAGTGGAAATTTGTTTGAATAATTACACATATTTGTAATGGATTTTGTTTTTCTTTTGTTCTCAGTTGGAAGGGGAGGGTAAGAAGGTGGATTTTGCTGATTGAAATAAATAAAATATTTTTTGAAAATACTTTGGTTTGTTGCTTACATTCATAATTGAAAGAAATACCACATTTCAGTTAGATGTTAGTGAAAATAAAGAGGTAATTTCTGTCCCTTCCAACTAACTACAGGGATCCAATGAAGTCTTTTCAAGGGATAGGCAGCTAGATGATGCAGTGGAGAGCACTCTGGGCCTGGAGTCTGAAAGACCTGAGTTTAAATCCGGCCTCGGACACTTACAAGCTGTATGACCGTAGGCAAGTCACTCACTGTTCACCTCAGTTTCCTCATCTGTAAAATGAGCTGGAGAAGGAAATGGCAAACTACTCCAGTATCTTTGCCAAGAAAACCCCAAATGGGATCACAAAGAGTCAAACATGACTGAAATGACTGAACCATTGTTCATGGATTTATTTGGGGTTTATAGATCTCAGATTAAGAACTCTTGTCTTCTCTCTATTCAAAACCCAGCTAAAGTTTCACCGGCCACAAGAGGCCTTTCCTATTGCCCAGTTACTATCGTTCTAACTCTCCCCAACTACTTTGTATTTAATTTACATGTACAAATCCCAACCCCTTTCCCTCTCCAGTCAGATGGGGATTGCTTCCTTCTTGTCCTTGTATCTCCAGAGTCTAGAACAATGCCTGGCATATAGTAGTCACTGGATAAATGCCTATTGAATCAAGTAGTACTTTGAAGGGTACTAGAAAACCAGAAGGGGCATATCAGAGGTTAAAAGGAGATCTGGAACAGCTTCCATTCATTTTTTTTCATCAGCATGACTTTAAATACACATTTTTCATGTGCTTAATATAGAGAATTTGAACCTTTCCATTTGAATCCAACAAGCAGTTAATTAACACCTCCACTGTGCCAGGCAAGGATACAAAAAACAAACTGAGAAACAAAACTTCATTGGCATCATTTATATTTGTGTATAAAACCCAAACCTAGTCTGGAGTTTTTGACTCTTCTTGCCCTTTTCTCCTCCTCAGTAAGCTCTTTGCTCCCTGCCCCGCCCCCCCAACAATTTCAGCCTTGTTCTCATTTTTCCTTAGGATCTGTGAAAGCACTCTCAGGAAATAGTCTTGCCATTCAGAAAGTTCTGACCGTATCCTGGAGCCTCAATTACCCATCAAGGAGGCCGTCATTTTCCTTGGAAGCTACTTGAATCTGAGTAGAATTTTCTTTCTTTTTTTTTTTTTTGGCTTTTGACGTTTCCCTTTGCTTTGAGAAAAAGCAATTTTCTGTACCATTTTCCCAAACTTAGCGTCAGTCAAAACCAGCTTTGTCATGAAAAGGATTTTAAGACCTCCCTCTCAATTTATTAAAAAAAAAATAACAAAAACAAAAACAAACAAATAAAAAACCCATGAACAACAGCCCAGGACCTGAATGCTATGTATCATTTCAGTTGCTTTCCCACTGTAAGCCTGAAATAGCATTAAGAGATGAAGCCCACAGAACATAAAAAAGACATCCTTTGGCATCCCTTGTGATATTCTGAACAAAACCTCGAAAGACATTCTGTCTTCTTGTCCCGACTTTGGAAATAGGACCCCTGAATATGCCAGATATTGGAAGGTCTTTCTGCTGAGAGCCTTTACCAAAGAGAACTGAATACACAGGAGGTTGCCAGTGGAAACAAAAGCCCAGCCGATCCGAGCACAAAGAGGGGAGGTCGCCGATGGGCTTCTTGCCTGGTATTCTGAAGGACCAAATGACAGAGTTGGCATGGCTGCCCATTCCATATGGCAAGTGAGCTTTTCTTCAGATCCTTTTCTGGCCCAAGCAATCTGTCTTTGTTCAGGAATGGCACAAGCCGAGCACCACCATTTTCAACAATAAGCAAACATTTGTTGAATTCCTACTGTGTGCTAGGCACTGAGAGATAAGAAAGATTTTTTGAAAAATGAAACATTGCCTGCCCTCATGGAGCCTAGATTCAACTGGGGAAAGAACATAAGCACAAGTAAGCAAATAGCAAAATAAATACAAAGTAATATGAAGAGATGAGAGAAAGGAAGACCTAACTACTGAAGGCACTGGAGTAGGCCTCTTATAGGAGCTGGTGCTCACAGGAGAAGGAGCTCTGAAGGAATCTGGGTATCCCAAGAGCCAGAAGTGGGAGTAAGGTGAGCACTTGGAATCAGATTTTGGTTGGAATCATGGCTTCTTAAAGAGTAACACAAGTAAAGCCAGTCTTACTCCTTCACATCTACCTTGAAATATTAGTGTAATTCAAGCATGCACATACAAGGGGCAGAGCTAGAATGGATTTTTTTTTTTTAAATAATGGGAGCCAGTCGCAAAGAAACAAGGGCAAATGGGAATCGGTCCCTTTGCTAGGAAGGGCTCCTTCAGGAAAAGGGTCTGGAATTGTCTGCCCAGTGTTTTTTTAACTTTTCACAGCCGAAGGGGGAGGGTTGGAGCCTTCGACTTTCTGCCTGTGTCAAATAAAAGTTACGATATCATCTTCCCCCACAAAACAAACAAACAAACATAATAAATAAATAATGAGGCAGGTAGGTGGCATAGTGGATAGAGGTCTGGGCTTAGAGTCAGAAAGGTCTGAATTCAAATCCTGCCTCAGACACTTACTAGCCTCAGACACTCGCCCAGCTAGTAAATGATCTATCTTGGCCTCAGTTTACTCTTCTGTGAAATGGAGATAATAGTAGCACCTACCTCACAGGACTATTGTAAAGATCAAATGATATGACATATTTAAATTTGTTTTTTGAGTTTGGTTTCTTTTTTTTCAGTCATGTCTGACTCTGTGACCCCATTTGGGGTTTTCTTGGTAAAGATACTGGAATGGTTTGCCATTTTCTTCTTCAACTCATTTTATAGATGAGGAAACTCAGGCAAACAGGGTCAAGTGATTTGCCCAGAGTCGCACAGTTAGTCTGAGGCTGGGTTTGAACTCAGAAATATGAGTCTTCCTAACTTCAGGCCCAGAGCTCTATCCACTATACCACCTACCTGCCCCCAGTATAACATAGGTAAAGCACTTTGCAAAGCTTAAAGCTCTATATAAATCATTATTATTATTATTACTACTATTATCATTATCATAAGACATTATGAACACAGAAAAGGAGGCCAGGCCATTTTCTAGATATTAGGGCAATGGGTCTTAAAAGTTGCATCTTGAGTTTCTGATAGGTATGCTGCAAATTGTATAGACCTCCCACTTTCGATTGTATAACCAAGTCTCCCAACTCTTCTGCAGCATGCTAAAATTTCTTGAATAATTAAGAATAATATTGTCTGTGAGAAAAAGAAAGTTTGAGAACTACTGTATTAAGGATTAATAAGTAGAGGAAAAACTTCATATACCTTGAAGCTACAGCCAGGTCTCAATTAGTGCAAATAATGAGTCCTCTGAAGCACTGGCATTATTTGAATTTGCACTGCATATTTCTATTGTACTAGGACCAATGACTGTATTTTATATCATTATAACTTTGAATAGTGCAAATTTGAATACATGCAGCCACTTCAGGGGATCCTGTATTCATGCTAATCCGGACCTAGGTGTATTTGAAAGGTTATTGTTCCCCTGAATTAAGCCTGTTGGCAGGAACTGGGGCCTTGTGTTTGAAGGGTCCTTTGTAGAAGAATATGCTCTCCTGATTTGGTGGTGCTAGGCTATTCAGTGTTTACGATATGGAAGCGGAGGCTATTTAAAATTATAAGCTAATAGACTTGGAAATAGAAGGGACCTTGGAGTGCAGTGCTCTCATTTTGTAGATAGGTAAATGAGTCCCAGAGGAGTTCATTGGCTTACCTAAGGTCACACAGGTAGTAATTAGCAGAGATGAGATCCAAGGCTAGGCCTTCTGGCTCCCAAGCCAGCACTTTCTTTCCCACCCTATTTCTCAAAACTATAGAGGCAGCTGGTGGCTCAGTAGACAGAGTGCCAGGCCTAGAATCAAGACGACTTGAATTTAAATCCAGCCTTTGACACTTAGTAGCTGTTTAACCTTGGACAAGTCACCAAACTTCTGTCTGCCTTGGTTTCCTCAACTGCAAAATGGAAATGGTAATGATAGCATGTAGCTCACAGGATTGTTACAAGGATCAAATGAGATATCATTTGTAAAGCATTTAGCGCAGTGCCTGGAACATAGTAGATGCTATATAAACACTAGCTATTCTCCTCCTCCTCTTCTTCCTCTTCCTTTTCCTCCTTCTTTAGTTCTTGCCCCACCCAACTAGCAAAGCCTTACAGAGAAAATCTAATCTGGGTGAAATTGGGGCCTATTGTGTTCTACTCAGGCAAGCCTGAGTGATCAGTCACATTCTCTAGCCCCTCATTAGAATAGACCCACCTTTCATTATAATATTCATTTTCTCACGACTTGTTAACCAATCAGAGTTGATTTTCACCCTCAGGAACTCCCACTCTTCCAAGGGCAAATAAGTGTTGAGTGGGTTCCATGAGGGGTCTTTAGCATTCAAGGATGCCACTGACCCCTTTTATTATCTGCTAGCATAATTAATAAAATGATTAATTACCCAGAAATTATATCTCTTGACCTTTTTATACATCACAATAGTAGGTATTATGTAAATGATTCATCCCTTCCCTTTTGCTGTCTTCGCTTCTCCCTCCCCCACAAAAAAGCTCTCCCACACTTTTTTTTGTTTGTTTGTTTCATAGTTAGATTCCAAACAAAAGTCATGTGATGCAGAAACAAAGCTGGGAGCCAGAAGCCAGGTTCTGGACTTGGCTGTGCCATTGACTCACTGTGGGACCTGGGACAACTGATTTAATCTCTCTGCCTCTCATCTGTGTTCCATAGGGTTTATCAGACACGCCTCTACCTGCCTCAGATAAATTTTATCAGGTCACATGAGAAGACAGATGCGCAAACACAGAGGAGTACTTCAGGGGGAAAAAAAGACTGACGTTCTAATACTGAAGTGTGATTTGTATGTAATAATGTTATTGTTACCAATGGAGCCTGTGCAGTCCATTAGTAGCCATGCAATTCCCATAGAAGATGAGGAAGGACCCCAGAACTATAAGTAGATTCACCTATGGCAGATTCATAAGAGTATATGGCAAAGAGTCCAGAATGAACTGGTATAGATGAATTGCACTCTTCATTCTTGGAAACAGTAGCTTCATTGATTAGATGGCACATCCATTGGCCAATTATATTATCATGCTATTATTGGAAGAAGGTATCATTGTAGCCATAAAATGTTAGTACTAGTTTGTAACTCTCTGCTACCTCCACTGAGACACAAATGCCATGCTCATTTTGGAACAGGCATTTTCAGCCAGAAATCATTCAGCATTGTTCGACTCCGGAGTAGCTGACTAACATGCCAAACCATGAATTCGAACACATCTGTTTTATGATGCATGATGCAGATTGCAACCCCTTCATGAATTACTGTTGCCAGAAATAATCATTACTTGATGATCAGCTTATTTAGGCAGAATATGTTTAATATTTACAATTATCCAGGCTGTTTTATACCTTATGGAATAGGATTTCTTATCCCCACACTAAATGAATAATGATATTACTTGTAGGTGTCTCTCTAGGTCAATGGATACCATCTCTAATAGGGTCCGTGTCACCATCGGCATTTACAATATTGGGTGAGAAGGTAGTGAGCAATTGATATATACCCAGTGTCCCTGCTAGAAGCCAAGATCAACTACGGGTCAGCCTTGTGCAGCCCCTCTAATCTTGGGCTCTTATTTACCCATGGCCTGAAGAGGTAATAGTGATCAAGCTCTAGGAGGCATCCTAGAGATGTATATATTGAGCTCCTGCTTCAGAGGCACAAAGTAGAGAAATAATAATAACAATAAAATTCATAGCTGATATTTATATAATACTATAAGTTTTGGAAGATATTTTACATATATGATCTCAGTTGATTCTCCTAACAACCCTGTGAAGTAAGTTCTGTCATCACCCCCATTTTACAGATGAGGAAACTGAGGCTGAGAGAGTTTAAGTGACTTACTTAGGGTCACAGAGCTAGGAAGTATCTGAGTAAGGATTTGAACCCAGTTCTTTGTGGTCACAGGTTTGGCACTTTCTTGTATTTACCTTTCTGCCTCCTGTTGTCCAAGTTGTACTGGGCTCTAGATGTAGCAGATCTGGCCCTGGTCACTTGGCTTAGTCTTTTGAGGATTGTCAAAGCTGGTTTATCTGACATGCTAAGAACTGGATTGATGTGTTGTGATGCTTCCACATGAGAAGGAAGAATATAGTGGTAAGAATACTGAGAATAGAGGGAGGAGAACTAGGTTTGAATACCAACTCGGCAATTTAGTACCTGGGTGATATCGGGTCAGTTCGTTTGTCTCTCCAGCCCTCACTTTCTTCATTTGTAAAATTAAAAGGTTGAACTAACAGCTCTAAATCCTATGATGCTAAATACTACAATGGTGTATGTGTACATACACATTCACATACACACATATGCATACAAATACACACACACACACACACATACACACATATGATCTCACAGTGCCTGGCCCATAGTAGGCATTTAATAAATGCTTGTTAAAGATTGATGCTCATAATGACAGCCTAATGATGTTGCAAGATCCAAGTACCTTTTAAACTGTTAACAATTCAACTATTTTCAGTATGAGTTCAATGCTGAACTTATTCTGTTGCATTCTAAATATCTGAAGAGTACAGACAATTACATTTTAATACTAAATATGTGTGTATGTAAAACCTTTGTTATATGTGGCACCTCCCTTTTACTTGAATACCTTGAAATATCTATGATTTCATTAGTGTGGGTAGACCCTCCATGATACAGATTGCAACTCCTTCATGAGCTGCTCTTGCCAAAACAATCAGTCTATATCCAGACCTGTAGCTCATACTCACAGCCCTCCCGGCTGGTAGCCAACATTTATTCCAGTTTTTCAAAAGTTTACAAAGTGCTTTACAAATACTCTTTACAAGTGTGCTTTATGAGTGCTTTACAAATATCCCATCTTACTTTCACAGCAAACCTAGGAGGCAGGTACTATTCTTATCCCTATTTTACGTATGAGGAAACAGATGAAGTTGAGAAGGGTTAATTAACTTGCCCAGGGTAACATAGCTAGTAAGTACCTAAGCCAGGATTTGAATTCAAGTCTTCCTGATTCCAAGTCCATCACTGTTCATTTTGCCACCTAGCATCCTCTAGGCTAGGGCTTGCCAGAGCTCACACACCAGTGGCTTAGCTTTTAAGAGTCTTTTTTGCCTCTGCCCCATGAGGAGTCATTGAAGTAGGACTTTAGCAGAGAGGGGTAACACTCTATAACCACCATTTTGAACTGAATATATGACTTCATTTCCTTAGAAATATACTGTGGAAAAAAGAGCATAGACTGCGGAGTTGGGAGATTTGGACTTGGTACTAAATCATCATGTGTCTCTAGTCAAAATACTTTCATTCTTTGAACCTAGTTTCTTTTGCTAATCAACTGGCCTCCAGCTTCTCCTTGGAAATGACTTTATATATATTATATTTACTCATGTATACATGCTGTTTCATGCTTCCCTTCCCATAGAATGGAAGCTTATTGAGGGTGGGGGAAGGTTTATTTTGTATCCCCAGACCTAGCATGATACAGGGGTGTAGGTAGGGCTTAACAACTATTTTTGAAAGTGAATTGAATTGAATGAGAGTTTTGGACTAGAAGACCTAAGAGGTCTCTTCAATTAGCACTTGGTTTTGTATTGGGAAAACCAGATCTGGAGTCAAGTCTTGGCTCATACACCTAGTAATTGTGGGAACTTCAAAAATCATCCTTATGCTACTCATATCACAGCATTTTTGTATGGAAATGTGAACTATTAAACATTACTCATAACAAAGAGAATTTGGGACTGTATTTGTCTTCCAGTTTATTAGGTGGGATTTCCCAGCCTTTTGCCCTTCTTCCAAAGAAGCAAAGTATGAAAATGGCTACCTCTTCTCAATAAATTGCTAACATTCAACTCAAGAGTATTCTCTTTTGATGTTTAACTTTAATGGAGAACATTGTACATTTCTTTTTTTTCTCTTGATACCATCCCTGTTCCTGGCTCTGATAGTTAAAATAGATTCAATTTAGAATCTTTCTGACTTGTTTCCGAAGTCAGTTTCAAAGCATTTTGGTTTTGTGGGGATTTTTTTTGTTCGCCTAATTAAACTGACAGCCTAGATAAGAAACTTTGATCTCATTTAGGGAAAAGAACCAGACAATCTTCATTGTTGCCAACTATTATATTAAAAAAAAAAACCACCCCTTCCTTTCTAACCTCAGCTCCCTGATGTAATATATAAATCTCGTTAACCTTATAAATGTGATTATCCAGGAGCAAAAAACCCCTTTCCTTTCTTTATTATGTCTAATTTGCATACCAGCACAGAGTCCGAGTGTTGCTAGATAATAATATTTTAAAGGGCACTGAAGTATGAGGATAACTACTATACTTGCAGATGTATTAGGGAATGTATCCTATTAGTCACTTTATATCTGAAAAGCAGAAAAATAGGCACCTAGCAACAGCAAGTTCTCATTCAGGATTAAAGAAAAGCCATTTCACAAGAAGTAGACTTTTTTTTTTAATCTTTTTTCTTCTTCTCTCTCTGTCTCTCTCTGTGTGTCTTTCTTTCTCTTTCTCTGCTTTAGCTGTCAGAATAGAATGCTTAATGGCAGAAAAACCTTAGAAAAGAGTATTTGCTATTGATTGCCTCCATTTAGGATGAGTTGTGATAATAGCATCCAAATAGGATGCATTTTGGCGGAGGACAAAATTTGGGATTTATTCAGAGTCTTACAAACCCATTCAGCGTAAAGGGAGATGTACAGTCTGAACATAGTGGGCTGAAAATGGCGGATTTAAGACTGCTGTTCACAAATCTCTCATTAAGTTGTTATGAATCTGTGGAGGTCATTAACTCTCTTCTCTACCCCTTTTCCTCTCCTCAAAATGGGAGTTCCATTGGGTTTCTTCAAAGGGACATTTTCCGTCACTGCAGGGATGGAACAAGATACTTAACCATGATACTATGTTCCCTCCAGATATTGTCACCACGCTGCCCAACCCTCTCCTCCTGTAGATTATTTTGTCTGCTTTTTTACTGAGAAAATTGAGACCTTCCATGCATAGCTGACTCAGTATCTTTCCCACCTCTTTCTCCATCCCTTCCAAATGCCTATGGATCTCACTCTGCCCCTAATAAAAGGAAAGGGATCTACCGCCTCCTAAGTCCCAGCCACCTCAGTCAGCATCAATTTAATGGTTTACCCCTGTAAGAAATGCATGCCTTTGAAAAGAGTATTTATTTCAAGGAGAGCAAGGAATCTCCAGCCATAGCTCTTTAGACACTCTGTGGGTTAGGGGGTAAGGCACAAGGGAAAGGGAAGGCCTCTAGAGC
>NW_020940360.1:36317791-36382029 GCF_900497805.2 Vombatus ursinus
GCCTTAACCTGTTTTACCATTTTTATTCATGACCTAGATGAAGATTTAAAAGACATTCTAATCAAATTTTTGGATGATCCAGTGGGTGGGATAGCTAAAATGGTAGATGACAGACTCAAGATTTAAAATGATTTTGATGGGCTGGAACATAGGCTAAAACCCACAAAAATGAAATTAACAGAGACAAATTTAAAGTTTTACATTTCCATTTCAAAATAGCCACTGATTTTGACAGCTGTTCAAGTGAAGAAGGGCTGGGATTTTAGGTGACAATAAATTCATTATGAGCCAGTAATGTGAGATGCTGTATCAAAAGTAATTTTAGCCTAGCAGTTGTATCCAGATTATGGGGGGGGGGGGAGTGTAGCAGGGACTAATTTGTGCACTGCTCAGAGAGTACACCTGAAGTATCATGTTCAGTTTAAGACGCCACATTTTAAGAGGAGGGATGACAAAATAGTGTATCCAGAGGAGGAAAATAAGTGTGTGAGAGGCCTGGAAATAATATTGACGAACAAACACTTGAAGGATTTTGGGGCCTTTGGGCTGGAGAAGAGAAGTGTTAGACACAATCACTGTCTTTAAATTATTTGGGCAATTGTCCTCTGAAAAAAAAAAAAAAACCAGTAGACATTATGTTATTCCAAAGGGCAGAACCAATGGATAAACATCATAGAAAGATAAATTTTAGCTTGATGTGTAGGACAGAGAATTTTGGATTCAGAATCAGAAGACCTGGGTTTGAGCATTTGCTGTATCACATACTGTTATGCGTGAAACTTTTAGCAGTGAACAGACTCTCTCTCAGCCTTACTTTCCTTACCTATAAAATGGATATGATGATACAATAGAGGGAACACTTGATCTGGAATCAAAGAAGCTAGGTTTAAATCCCTCCTCTGATACTACGTAGCTCTTTGACCAGGTCTTTCCTTTCTTCATCTATAAAATGAGGGGATTAGATGAGATGTCCTCTGAGGTCCTATGGTACCTTCCTGCCCACAGTGTAAGTTGTTGTGAGGATCAAATGAAACAATGCATGTAAAAAACTGTATAAACTATAATGTAACTTATAAATGCCAATTATTATAAGGAAGAACTTTCTAACAGTGTGACCTTGTCCAACAACAGAAAAAAAAATCACTTTGTGACATGGTGAGATTCTCAATTTCTCATTGCTTGGTAAATGACCATATTTTAGGAGTATAGTAGAAGGAAATCCCAAATCCAATGGTCAGTTGGGTTCAATGGTTTTAAAAGACTCTTCTCACTTTAAGATTATATAAATATAAGTGGCTTTGTGCTTTACTTATGATATGGGCAGGATCCTTCTCTTCCATTCTTATTTTAAGATTATAAAAACATAATAGAACCATTCTCAGGCCCTATGTCAAATTAGACTACCTCTAGGACCCTTGATGATTATAAAGAATTCTGAGGGGATTCATGTATAATCTCCCCATACTAGAATGTAAACAATTTAGTCTTGTTGAGTCTTTTATGATTACTCACTCGTGCTTATCTTTTTATATTTCATTTGACTCCTGTTCTTATATTTCAAAGTTTCTACTCTGCTCTGTATTTTCATCAGGAATGCTTGTAAGTCCTCCATCTCATTAAAGATCTATTTTCTCCTCATAGGATTATACTCAATTTTGCTAGGTAAGTTATTCTTGGTTATAAGCATATATCTTTTTCTTTCTGGAATATCAAAAGCCAAGCTCTCCAGTTCTTCATAGTGGTGACTGCTAAATTTTGTGTCATACTGACTGTACCTCCTCAACACTTGAATGTTTCCTTTCTGGTTGTTTATAGTATATTTTTTTAACCTGGAATTTCTGAATTTTGAATGTTAATATTTCTGACAGTTTTCTTTTGAGGGTTGCTTTAAGGAGGTGAACAGTAGATTCTTTTGATTTCTACTTTACCCTCTAGTCCTTAGAGGTCTGGGGGGTTTTAAGATTTTGTGAAATGTGTCTAGGCTATTTTTTGGTCATGGTGATAAGGTCATCTGATGATTCTTAAATTATCTTTCCTCAGTCTGTTTTCCATGCCAGTTTGTTTTTGCTATGAGATAACTTACATTTTTTTTTTGTTCTCATTCATTCTTTTGACTTTGTTTTGATATTTTTTATTGTCTCATGGGGTCTTTAGTGACTTTTAAAAAAAATTTTCAATGCAACTTAATTTTCATAATCCAAAGAGTACACAGAATATAGTTATTAACTATATACTAGCACAAGACTGCTTGCCAGGAATCTGGAAGTATCAATGTGATTCCATATCACAATTCAAGATTTTTTTTTCTTTAAGGAAAAAGAATCCTACCTGGGAAGGGATATTCAGAGGGGGAAAGTGGTCCTACAATCCAACCAGAAGCAATACTACTTTCTAAGAAACAACACAGTTCTTCTATACTTCCCTGGGCTTAGGTCAGTTTAAACTGGCTGTGGGTCAGATGATGCTTGTCTAGATCTTCAGACCCATTACTTAGGGAAAAGGTGGTATGAAGCTCTTGCATGTCACAGCAGGCCTGTTGGAGCTTGTCTTGAAGACTTTTTGAAGACCTTGGACTGTAGGCATGAGGTCCATGAAGGCTGACTGCCTAATTTCAGGGCAGTGCTATAGGACATGACCGGAGTCTGGGTTTCCAGGAGCTGTGTATCATCATACACATTTTCTGATCGGCTCCTATCCCACTTGATCCATGGCTCAAATAGTGCCTTATGCTAATTCTGCTGATCCTCAGAACCTTGCTTGCTTTGGTAAGTCAATTCAGTTGCTTCATAGAACTAGTACAAGAGTTCTCTGATGTCATACCTGGCACCTCTGATTTTTTTTTTTATGCTTAAGTAATACTTTATTTTTTTAATTTAGTATTTTATTTTCCCCAATTACATATAAAAACAATTTTCAACATTGCTGAGTTCCAGGGGGCAGCTAGGTGGTGCAGTGGATAGAGCACTGGCCCTGGATTCAGGAGGACCTGAGTTCAAATGTGGCCTCAGACACATAACACTTAATAGCTGTGTGACCCTGGGCAAGTCACTTAACCCCCATTGCCCAACTTAAAAAAAAAAAAACAAAACTGAGTTCCAAATTCTCTCTTTCCCTTCCCACTCCCCTCATTGAGAAGGCAAGGAATTTGATATAGGTTATATATGTGTAGTCATGTAAAACATATTTCCCTATTAGTCGTGTTGTAAAAGAAAACATAGACCAAAATGAAACTTCATGAAAAATAAAAAAAGTAAAAAAAAATGCGCCTTGATCTGTATTCAAACTCCATCAGTTCTTTCTTTGGGGATGGATAGCATTTTTCATGATAAGTCCTTCAGAGTTGTCTTGGATCATTGTATTGCTGAGAATAGGTAAGTCATTCACAGCTGATCATTTTAAAATATCGCTGTTACTTTGCACAATATTGTCCTGGTTCTACTCATTTCACTTTGCATGAGTTCATGTAAGTCTTTCCAGGTTTTTCTGAAAGCATCTAGCTTATCATTTCTTATAGCACAGTAGTAGTCCATCACAATCATATACCACAAATTGTTCAGCCATTCCCCAGTTGATGGGCATTCCTTCAATTTCCAATTCTTTGCCACCAGAAAAGAGGGGCTATAAATATTTGGGCATGGTTCCAAATTACTCTCCAAAATGGTTGAATCAGTTCACAACTCCACCAACAGCTCATTAGTGTTTCAATTTCCCCACATCCCCTCCAACATTTGTCATTTTCCTTTTCTGTCCTATTAGCTAATCTAATAGGTATGAGGTAGTAACTCAGTATCATTTTAATTCACATTTCTCCAATCAATAGTGATTTAGAGCATTTTTCATATGACTATAGATAGCTTTGAATACTTCACCTGAAAACTGACTTCATATTTTTTGATTATTTGTCAATTGGGAAATGGCTCTTATTTTTTAAAATTTGACCCATTCCTCCATATATTTGAGAGGTGAGGCTTTTATCAGAGAAATTTGCTTCAAAATGTTTTTCACAGTTGTGATTGCTAACTACATTTCCCTCCATCCTATTCCCCCACCCCATTTATTCTATTCTCTCGTTTCACTCTGTCCATCCTCAAAAGTGTTTTGCTTCTGATGACTGCCTCCTCCAATCCACCTTTTTTTTATGAGCACCCCTCCTTTCTCTCATCTCTTTTCTCTCCTACTTTCCTGTAGGGTAAGATAGATGTCCATACTCTTTCGAGTGTGTGTTTTTCCCTCTTTGAGCCAGTTCTGATGAGAGTAAGGTTCAAGCATTCCCTGTCACTTTCCCCATTTCCCCCTTCACTATGAAAGCTCTCTCTTGCCCCTTTTATGTGAAATACTTTAGCCCATTTTACCTCTCCCTTTCCTTTTCTCCCAATGAATTCCTCTTTCTCACCCTTTAATTTTATTTTTAAAGATATCATCCCATCATATTCAACTGACACCCGTGCCTTCTGTCTATACATGCCCTAACTGTCCTAATAATGAGAAAGTTCTTATGGGTTACAAGTATCATCTTCCCATGTAGGAATGTAAACAGTTTAACTTCATTAAGTCCTTTATGATTTCCCTTTCCTGTTTACCTTTTTGTGCTTCTCTTGAATCTTGTATTTGAGTCAAATTTTCTATTTAGCTCTGGTCTTTTCATCAGGAATGCTTGAAAGTCCCTCTATTTTATTGAATGTCTATTTTTTCCCTGAGGGATTATACTCAGTTTTGCTGGGTAGGTGATTCTTGGTTGTAATCCTAGTTCCTTTGCCTTCCAGAATATCATATTCCAAGCCCTCTGATCCTTTAATGTAGAAGGTGCTAAATCTTATGTTATCCTAACTGTGGCTCCATGGTACTTGAATTGTTTATTTCTGGTTGTTTGTAATATTTTCTTCTTGACTTGGGAGCTTTGGAATTTGGCTATGATATTCCTGGGAGTTTACATGTTGGGATCTCTTTCAGGAGGTGATTGGTGTATTTTTTCAATTTCTATTTTACCCTCTGGTTCTAGATTATCAGGGCAATTTTCTTTGATAGTTTCTTGAAAAATTATGTTTAGGCTCTTTTTTGATCATGGCTTTCAGGAAGTTCAATAATTTTAAAATTATCTCTCCTGGATCTATTTTCCAAGTCAGTTGTTTTTTCTAATGAGATATTTCACATTGTCTTCTATTTTTGGTTTTGTTTAATTGTTTCTTGATGTCCTCATAGAGTCATTAGTTTCCACTTGCTCAATTCTAATTTCTAAGGAATTATTTTCTTTGGTGAGGCTTTGTACCCTCTCTTCCATTTGGCCAATTCTGTTTTTTAAGGAGTTCTTCTCTGTAGTGAATGTTTGTGCCTCTTTTTCCATTTGCCCAATTCTGCTTTTCAAGGAATTCTTCTTCTTAGTGGATTTTTGTGCCTCTTTTACCATTTGGGCTATTCTGGTTTGTTGTTGTTGTTTTTTTGGTGAGGTAATTGGGGTTAAGTGACTTGCTCACTCACACAGCTAGTAAGCATCAAGTGTCTGAAGCCAGATTTTAACTCAAGTCCTCCTGACTCCAAGGCTGGAGCTCTATCCATCATGCCACCTAGCTGCCCCTGCTTTTGTATATTTTCAAGGTATTATTTTCTTCAGTATTTTTTTTTTCATGCTTTCCAAGCTGTTGACTCTTTATTCATTATTTTCTTGCATCACTCTCATTTCTCTTCCCATTTTTTCCTCTACCTCTCTTGATTTTTAAAATCCTTTTTGAGTTCTTCCATGGTCTGAGACTAATTCATATTTTTCTTGGAGCCTTTGGATGTAGGAGTTTTGACTTTGTTGTCTTCCTCTGAGTGTGTTTTAATCTTCCTTGTCACCATAGTAACTTTCTACAATTGGAATTTTTTCTGTAGTTTGTTCATTTTACCAGCCTATTTCTTGAAGTTTAACTCTTTGTTAAAGTGGGGCTCAGCTTCCAGTGTGGAGGGCCACATTCTCCCAGGCTTCAAGGGTTTTGTGCAGCTGTTACTTCCAGGGACCTGTAAATTTTCAGTTCTTTCAAGGCAATATGATCTAAGGAGAAGTATTTACTACTCTCCTGGCCTGTGTTCTGGTCTGTGAATGACCACAAACACTCTTTTCTGCCTTGGAACTGTGATGAGAGTCCCCATTCCAGGAAGGCCACAAGCTTTGTTGTGCCAGTGCTCTTCCTCACCCTGGGATCACTACCTAGGATCTGAGTATGGGCAAAGCAACAAAGTCCTGCCTCCAGTGCTAGCAAAGAGACCCCTGTAAGCTTCTGACCAGTTTAACCCCCTTACAATCTGTGGGATGATAGCTCTGGAAGCAGATACTGCCACTGCTGATTCAGTCACTCCCAAGGTACTCTCCTGGTTTGCTGGGGCCTGGTCTGTGCTGGCTTCATCTCTTAATGATAGTTCAGGTTTATGATGGAAAGTAATTGAAATGATACATGACATTCAGGTCCTGGGTGGTAGCTGTTTTTTAAATAAATTGAGGGGAAAGTCTTAAAATCTTGCCAACCTTCTAAGTTGTCTTGGACTGGAAAATTGATTCACTGATATTTTTGTGGGTGCTGCTGTTCCAGAATTTGTTTTAGGGCATTATTTAACAGTCTTTGGAGGGGTTTGGGGGAGAGCTTAGGTGAATCCTTGCCTTTCCTCTGTCATCTTGGCTCCATTCCCCCACCTCTGGTATTTTGCATAGCATACTTATATGCCTGGGGCTGAAGGTTGCTTGGCAGAGAAGCTGGTGATATGAAACAGTTTTTATCTCTTGAAATGTCTTCTCTAAAATAATCTCCACCTTCCTTTGAAGATTCTTGGATATTAGCCATTTCTGGTGAGATTGGGAGGTATTTGTCCATAGTCAGCTTTAATTCTTCTAGTGTTTACCTCTCCTCTTGGATTTCAGTCAGGATTTTCTCTTCATCAGACACGGATTTTGTGGTAACAGCACTGACACTTGTGGCATCCTCCTTGCTCAAGTCACTACAGTTGGCATTCATTAATAAATCAGGTTCTTTAGATGGTTGACCTTTGTAAAGTATGATTTCTGTAGATGAATGTGGTTTCTCCTGTGGTATCTGTGGTCTGCTCATTCTCTCTTGGCTGATAGGCTCACTTGAAGATTTGGAATTGAGTTCAGCTACAATCTGTTTTGCATCATTAAGCCTCATATCAGAGATATTCTTCTCCATCTGTGATGGGCTTGTTCTGATTCCTGCAAGTCAGAGAGTCTTTTTGTCAATAGCAGATGTATGGTCGACGCAAGTTTCCTTTGTGCCAGTAGCAGTTACATGGCTAAAGCTATACCCAGATATTTTTTCTTCCCATTACAATCTAGTGACAGTGCCTGAGGATACAGCCATAGAAGCCACGTTGGCTTTAATTTGGTCCATTTTAATATTCATAGCTTGTGGATTGGGTAAGGTTTTGTACCTCTTGCTCCAAGCTACTAATTCTCTTTCCAAATCTTTCTTTTATAGCTCTCATTTCTTTTCCTGTTTTTCTCTCTAGCACTCTCATTTGACTTTAAGAATCATTTTTAAATTCTTTTAAAACTCTTGCATCTTCTCTTTCAGGAATTCTGGTTGAATTTGGGCCCAGACTGAGTTTTTCTTTGAGGTTTTGTTTGTAGATGTTTAGGAGTCATTTCCATCTTCTGGGTTTGTTTCTTGAGTATCCTTGTCACTATAATAACTTTTTTATGATGAAATTTAAAAAATTTACTCATTCTTCCAACTTCCTAGGAGTTTATTTACAACTTTATTTTAGCCTCTACATACTTCTAGGGGGCTAGTATATCTAGTCTAAACCTTTGTCTTGTTTCCTGCTATTTTCTCGAGTATTGTTTTATTCCTTGTTATAAAAGATGGCTCAGGGTTGGGACCTGCAACCTTCCAGAGTTCCTAAAGCATTCTGATCCAGGTCAAAATCTTATTATTGCCTTTCTGGTCTGAGCTCTGAAAGTTGCACAACACTCATATGGGCTTGTCCTTGGTTAGAAGTTCCAATATACTGCTGCTAGACTCCACTATCAGCCAGCTGGAAAGCTTTACAAACTGCAGGCTCTTTTTTGATTTGGGATTCCTATCCTGATTATTCTGTTGCAGGCTTTTCTCCCCTCCTGGGGTCTGAACCACACAGCTACTATTTGTTTCTGAACTTATTCTTCTCTTAGTACATCTGTTATGACCCATACCTGTCACCCTAGACAGTTGCCCATAGGCACAAGTCTCCTCCTAAATCTACCTTGGTTCTATGACCTGAAACTGTGTAGTAAATGAGAGATGCCAGTTGGTACCTGTTCCTACATCCTATACAAGGTAAGAGTCCTGACCTCTTCTTGCCCTGCTACACAGCCTTAATCCTTTTAGTTTCTCTGCATTGGAATGCCCCAAGTGGCATGCCCCACATCCCCAATGTTTGCATACTTCTCTGTCTCCCTATACTGACATGGCTCAGAAATATGATTTGTTAATTTTTTCCTTAGATTTCTCAATCAAAACTCAATCTAGTATGTTTTCTAGATCTTTGCAGAGGTGGTGTGCTGGAGAGGTAAACTTTATTTTCCCTACCTCCACCACATCCCCACTATTCTGCCATCTTGGTTCTGCTACCTTCTTGCTTTTCCTTCATTCATTCCTTCAATAGGCATTTATTAAGCACCTTCTATGTGCGAAAATATTGTGCCAAGTGCCGGGCATAGGAGACAACATGAAAAAGTCTCTGCCTTCAGGGAGCTTATATTCAGTCAGAAGATACAATATTTGAACCAATAAATACAATATACTTTGAAGAAAGAGAGAGCTCCAAGAAAAGAGGGGAATCAGGAGGACTTTCTGTAGGAGTTGGCACCTGAGCTGAGCCTTGAAGAAAGCTACGGACTCTAAGAGGGAAAGGAAAGGATGCAGACTTGTTTTCTTTTATCTTCAGTTTCAACTATCAGCCATTTTTGTTCTCTCTTTGCCAGTCTGAAGATTAATCTCCTTAAAAGAGAAAGCAGAATGAACATAAAAGTTCAGCAAATTAGCCTTCATCATTCTCATCCATCGCTTGCTTAAATTAATTTGAATTTCACTGTCTTCCCACATCAACCTGATATGCCCAGAAAACTGAGAGCAAAATAAAGCAGGTTTCATTTCCTCTCTGTCCTCCTGGAAAAAATGCTAATAAACAGTGAAGTGGCCCTAAGGCAAACAGCATGACAGAGAAAGGGCTACAAAGGACCTGGACAGCCCGCCCCAGAATAATCAGGAGTTGATTGTCTGTGTTCAGAGACATGTACTATTTTCAGTGATTGCCTACATCTACAAACATTGCCCAAATGTGCTTGATTTAAGCAATTATGAAAAAACAGGTAGCGTTGACCACTATACCAATTGAGGTATTTGATTTGCCAAAGGGTCCTGGTTGTTAGCAGAAGTGCCATCATAATTTAAAAGTTTAGAAAGTGTTCTACTTCAAGGGGGCTGGGTGGTGAGGCATAGAGAGGGCAAACAAGTCAGGAAGACCCTAGTTTGAATCCTGCCCCTAACACTTACTAGATGTATGACCTTAGAAAAGTCATGTAACTTCTCAGTGCCTCAGCTTTCTCATCTATAAAACGGGTGGATCAACTCAATGACCTTAAGTTCCCTTCTAGCTTTGAATTGATGACTGCATAGAAGATGAGCTTGAAGGCAGGGAATAGAAGAAGAATAAAGATTAAAAAATAAAATAAAGGAAGAGGGGCAGAGTCCTTAAAGAACAGTAGTAGAAAAGCTAAGATCCAGATTGTGCTGAGGCTAGCCATGAATGCTAAGGAAAACAAAAGGCGGGGAGGGGGAGGATACATCTGTTCTTTCTTCTTTGTCTTTTGTTTTTAAGCTAGGTTAGAAAAGTGGGGAAGATCAAAGGGACAACTGCTGCTAGGGATGGATGAGAATGATGAGGGTGGTGAGAAGGCTAGAGTGTCTAAAACCCTCTGGACCCTGGTATTCACCATCTCAGTATATTCCCAAGTAAATTTTGGAATATGCTTAAGTAGATAGACTTTATTGGTCCACATGGTCATCCCAGGCTCAGGAGAGGAAACCCAATCAGGAAGTCTTTTGGTAACATTGTGAGTTGTGGGTCTTCTGCCCACTTTTCTTTGGAATCACTTAGCTCGCTATTTTCCCCCTCCCAAGAGAAAATACAAAACAAGGACAGTGTCTCCATCACCTTAAAATGAGAATAATTTAAAGAGATATCCAGATTGCCCCCCCCAAAGCCTACCTGCCGGGAATAGTGGATAGCCAGTGTCAAGGCAGGGAAATTGGGGATGGAGTCTTACTCGAAGAACACTACTTATGAAGAAGCTGGCCATCATCATCATTTGGGGAAGGGGCGGGCAGACCTGTAATTTCATTTGTCCTCAGTGTGGACAATGTCTACCCATTGGTAAACATCTCTACCAATGAATATCTGCCAACTTGTCTGTAATTTATAGTCGTAGAGAATTGTTGGGAGCGCTGAGAGATTAAGTGACTTGTCCATGGTCATAATTAGTATGTGTTAGAGGTTACTTTGAATTCAGATCTTCCAGACTCCAAGGTTGGTCTGCTATTTACTATGCTGTGCTGCTTCTCACTCAATCAACAAATATTAATTAAACACCTGCTATGGCCCAGGCACAGTGCTAGACATAAAGACAAAATTAAAATAGGCTCTGCTTTCATTCTAATCATGAAGAGACCATGTTTATATATATAAGTATAGCCAGAATATATAAATATATATATATGTGTATATATATATATACACACACACGAAATAAATATAAGGTAATTGGCAAAATCATTTCTAATATCTACTTCCTGTATGAGCTTAAGAAAGTGATGTCATCTTCTGGGGTCTCAGTTTTCTTATCCTTAAAATGGGAATAGCAAGTATGCCTCTCTGCATACAAGAGGAGTAATGTGACAGGAATCTGAAAAGATAGCCTTGAGCCAAAGTATGAAGGGCTTTAAATGACAGAGAAGTTTGTTTTGGAAGTCACTGTAGCATAGTAGAAACAGTGCTAGTTCAGAAGTCAGAGAACCTGGCTTCAAACCTTAACTCTGGAATTTCCTGTCTGTGGGATCTTGGACAAGTCACTGAATCTTTTTGAACCTCAGTTTCCTCATCTGCTAAACAAGAGGATTGGACCAAATAACCTCTGAAGTCCTCTTGAGTTCTGATCCTCTGAATACCTTTAAGATAAAACAGGAAACCACTGAAGCTTCTTCACACAGACCTATGGTGAAGAGTATCAATTTAACTGCTATTTGAAGAATGAATTGGAGATTGGAGGGCCTGGAAGTAGGGGGACTTCATAGAGAAGTCCACGGATTAATGAGCTCATCTTTGTGGATGTGCCACCCTCCAGCACTGCAGATCACAAATATCTTCTGATGTGCTGTTTTTGTTTAGATCTCACCTCCTCCTCCCTCTCCCCTCTTTCTCTTCTCTCTCCCTCCTTCCCTCTCTCCCTTCTATTTGTTCTTCAAAAAGAAAGTTATGGGCTGCTTATTGTAAAATTAAAAAAAACAACAACCTGTTCAATAAATAGCCTTTACCATCTGATTTGCTTTTTTGATATATCATCTAACTAGGTGCTATAACTGTCCTCTGCTGTCATACTTCCTCCCAGAACCAATAAAGTAAGGTCAGAATTGTTAAGCTCTGGGCCTGTCCCAAGACAGTCCCCTGGTAGTTTGGGTTCAATATAGGAACAAAATGAGACACTCATAGATCATTTACCATTTAACAAAAAGAGATTTATTCAGCCATTGCAGGAAGGATATTCAGCAAGGATGGTCACTGAGGACCTCTTGAATTGATTCTACTGAACAAAGCTCCCTTACCTGACCCAGCATGTTCCACAGGCCAAACATTAGAGCTCCTTGTGGTGCTTTGTACTCAAGTGATAGGAAGGTGAGTCAGTCATCTCAGTCGCCTGAGCCCAACAAGTCTTGAGGAAGTCGCCAATACCTTTTGAGGAAAAAGCATTCTAACTTGCAAAGGGAAGAGTTTAGGATATTGTTTCTAGCACAAGGACCAATCCACCTTAATCAAGAAATTATTGAGAAATACTTGCTTTCTTTCCCCAACTAAGTTCTCTAAACTCTAGCTGGCATCAATAATGGTTTATGGCTGTGACAGCAGGGGGTCTATGGACCTGTAGGATACATAGGGACACTTCAAAGTACAGCAGAGGAGCTAGCTCCCTGGCAGCAAGAGAAAAAGTCATATCCAATGAAAGCTCAATTCTGGAGAGCAGAAGCACCACAGTGACATAAAGTAACTCATTATGGAAAGATTGTGTCTGCAACCTGGGGAAGGGATTTTTTTAACTGATAACTAAGAGGGTCACAGAAATGTACTAAAGGCCCAATGTATAAGGAACTTAAAATACATATGTGTGTGTACACACACACACACACACACACACACATATGTATACACACATATATACATATCTATACAAACACATATAGATTTAATAAAGATGTGTGTATGAGTCTCTATATAAAATATATATATATATGTGTGTTTGAAATATATACATATATGTATGTGTGTGTGTGTATGTGTGTGTATGTGTATGGAGAGAAAGAGAGAGAGATACTGACTTAATAAAGATGTGATTACCCATCAAGTCACCCCAAACCTTTGTTGATTTATGCTCAGAAAATGTTTTTTTATTCACTATTCATTCTAAGGGAACAGACCAATTTAAGGAGGCCTGGCTGAAACCCTAGGGATGGGAAACCCTACCCTGCCCATTTCCCATGACTAGGTTAACAACACTCTAGACTGGCAATGGGCTTTAAAGTTACACCTGCTAGCCAGGAATTTGAACAAGCATTTTAATCTTCTTCCTAGCAACAAGGAGAAACTTAGACTAGAAATTCAACCATTTCCCATTTTTGGTAGAAATGACTGTGGCTAAGTTTATAGTTAAGGCATCACTCTGGATCTTATGGCTCAGCTAGGTATGGAGGTCACGGAGCATCTTCTAACCTAATAAAGCAGAGAGGATGATGGTTTCAGGGTGCAGAGAACCACATTGACTCCCTGTTGTAACAGAACCACTCTAATGTGCCACTGGCATCATAGGGAGCCTAGCCTTCATCCTTATCAATCTCAGAATACTCAATTTTTGGCCATTCTTCTGACTTGGGTAGACTGAACACCTCAGGGCATTATCACGGTCATATTCAAAGGCCATCCCAGCTGCAGTGTTATGTTCCTTGACAAAGTCCTTCTTAGCATAGGCTTGTGGTCTGAGTTCCTTCTCCTTCTGGAGTTTGATAATGATCCCATACCATATAGTCAATGAGGTTATTGTCTCTACTCTGAGATGTCACCAAAATGTGATAAGATCCTGAGATGTGACACGATTGACATCCTGGTCTTCACTGTTGCAGACATCAAGTGTAGACTCTTGAGTATTCAGGGCAGAATCCTTCGTATGTGCTGTCCTTAGAGTACCAGAGTTTGTCTACAACATCATTGCATGAGCAGGATTAATTGGAGCCTTTGAGCGATGAACGCACCATTCAGCGGCATTGATTTGGACTTGGTCTATAGCTACGATGAGCGTGGTGCAGATGAAGATGTAGATGTAATTGGTCATGGCTAACACTGCTGGGTCCTTATTCTCGTTGATGAAGCTGATGTTCTTGTTTGTGAACTTGTAGGTCCACACTATCAGCTGGTTGGCATATCCCTCAGTATCTTCCTATAAATCTTCCATAGAGAATCTATCCAATATGCTAGGTGACATCTTCTCTTTCTTTCAATATTTTTATGCATGTCAATATGGCAGTAGGGCTGCCCATCTGTTGCCCCTTATTTTCAATACTTGACTGGCCTACCTCCTGGTAATACACAACCTCAATCCTACCTCTGAGATTTACTAGTGAGAGAAATGATTATTAATTACCAATGATTTGGGGATATCCAGAGTTTCCCCCTTTTTCTAACATCCTGATTTTAAAAATTTAGTGTCTTGAAGGACAACGTTGATAATGAGATTGTACTAACTTTCTTGTTCAGACCCCATCCAGAGGGGAAGCTATTATGTTCTGCTCAGGCTTAGGTGGGGCATAAATTCTTTGAATAGATTGCCCAAGGTTGGGGTTAACTTAAGAAGTAAATGACTTAATCAAAATTTAGGTCCAGGCCCTCATTGTAATATTCATTTTCATTAATTGTTAACCAGTTAAGGTTGAGTCCCACCCTAGGGACCACCTACTCTTCCTAGGTTGTATAAATTATGAGCCTGACTCCATGACTGTCTCTGGTCTAAGAAAGAGATGGCCAAATCACTATCCTTTTATTAAAATGCTGGCTTTGAGTGAAGAGAGGAGCAGAAAGAAGCCTGGGCTTCTACATGGACTTTCTAGTCATTATGGCAACTTTACCAGAAGTTTTACTGATTGTACAGGAGGTACGTCAGAAGTAGCAGCATGGGGCCCTGTACCTCATGGCAGAAAGGATAGCTTGGGCACCTGAAGTCAAAGACAAGTTTACAATCAACCAGAAAATCAGTCCAGAAGGAAAAGCTAAAATCCAGCTTCAGCTGGTCCTACATGCAGGAGACACAACCAACTTCCATTTTTCCAGTGAAAGCACAGCTATAAAGGAGCGAGATGCTTTGAAAGACCTTCTTCAGCAGTTGCTACCCCAATTCAAGAGGAAAGCTAATAAAGAACTAGAAGAAAAAAACAGCATGCTGTAAGAAGATCCTGTTTTGTTTCAGCTTTATGGTTAAAAGTCAGGTGATCAGTACTGAAGACTTGTGGGCCAATCATTTAAGCATGTACACTGTGGATAGCCCTGCAGTATCCATTCGCAAGTAGGATGTGTGCATTTCTGCAGCATTTCTGGCTGACGTCCTCCCCCAAACAGATGCCTGTAATGGTCTAAGATGTAACTTAACTTCTGATATCAAGTCCATATTCAGAACCTACCCAGCAGTAAAAATGAAATACGCAGAAAATGTTCCATATAACATGACAGAAAAAAAGAGTTCTGGACATGATTTTTTCAATCCCATAATTTTTATAGGGATCAGTTTAACACAGGTTCAAAAGATCTCTTTGCAGAATGTGCCAAAATGCATGAAAAGGATTTAAAAACAATGGTATCACTAGGAGTGAAAAACCCACTACTAGATTTGACAGCACTGGAGGATAAATCATTAGATGAGGATTATGAGGTTTCTCCTGTGCCATCTATCTCCAACTCTTCAAAATCCATAAAGGAGAATAGCAATGCTTCTCTCCTCAAGAGATTTAACCATCATAGTGCTATTGTCCTGGCAGGAGGTCTCAGGAAACATGAAGCATAAAATGATCACAGCCGTGAAAACAGCAGCAAAGATAGGAACTATCAATATTCAGACTTTCAGCCACCAGTCAAAAGGGTGAAGTTACCAGAATCCATTGAATATGAAGACTAGGGGGGAAAATAATAACATAAAAACACTTGCACTAAGCCTGAAGAAGTCAGATAGGTATTATCATGGCCCAACTCCAATTCAGTCCCTCCAATATGCAACAAGTCAGGATATTATCCATTCTTTTCAGAGTATTAAGCAAGAGATGGAAACTTATGCATCTAAACTAACTCAGGTTCTTTCAAGTGGGGCTGCAAGTAATACCACCACAGCCCTATCCCCTGGAAAAGCACTTGTGGAGAGAGGACCACAGCACATTATAAACCAGATGGTACCAAATGACATTCAGTCAGAACTCAAAATGCTATTATGTGGCCATGAAGTCACTGCTGGGATATTTCTGTTCCTGTTTTCCAGTTGAAACAACATTCATAGAAAAAAAAGGTAGTGAGGAAGAAGAGTAATTTGGAACAATTCCAAGCTACTAGGCTCTGCCCATTCCAAGAAAAAATTCGGAGACAGTATTTAAGCACAAATTTGGTAGGTCACAAAGAAGAGATGCTGTAGACAGCCTACCATAAACTGTACACATGGCAGTCCCAGTGCCTGCTGAAGATGTGAAGGAGCCCCAGGTGTTGGAGTCTTTGGTCCTTGGGATGATCTCTGCAGCAGTTGTTGGAATACACCCTGAGCAGCTCGAGCATCACCCAGACAATGCTGCAGGGACATGTATAGCCACTGGACTTAGGAGCTGATGCTATTGAACTTGCACATTCTGGAGTAAAAGGAGCTGTGGTTAAACTTGAAAACTGGGAGGTAAATTAAGGCAAAAGCAAAACGAGCTGAATTGCAATATGTATATATATATATTATATATGATACTGTTTACTGTAGTTACAACTGTTTTCGATTTGCATTGAGAGTTGCTTTCAAAAATCAAAAGTAGTTTTAAAAAGGGTGAATTGATAGAACTTGAAATTTTTGGCTAATCTTTTTTTTTTAAAGTATATAGCGCAAGGCAGAAAATTAAATGTTTTTTTTCCCCCTCCATTGGATCCTCATGTTTTACTGGATTCTGTTTGCACTTTACTAAGACAGGTTGAAAAAGGAGTATTTTAAATAAAGAAGAAAGAAGCAGTCACTCTAACCATCAAGGGACAGCTGTGGTCAGAGGCATCTGCTCTGTGTTTCCTACAGAAATGAGAGGCAATAGAATTGCACTGAGGGCTTATTTATGGTTTGGGGTTCTGGAATGGCACAAAAGGAACAGTTTTGCAGAAAGTCTTGAATTTTGTATGCAAAATTTTTTCCTTTCTTTTCTTTAAAAAAAAAAACATTTTATTTTTTCCCCAATTACATGTCAAAACAATTTTTAGCATTCATTTTTAGAAGATTTTGAGTTCCAAGTTTTTTTTTCTCCCTCACTCTCCTCCCCTCTTCCTAAAATGGTAGGTAATTTGATACAGGTTATACCATGTTATCATGTAAAACATATTTCCATATTAATCACAGTTGTGAAAGAAGAAACAGATCAAAAGGAAAAAAAAACATGAAAGAACAAAGTAAGTGAAAAAAGTATACTTCAATCTGCATTTATAGTCCATCAATTCTTTATTTAGATGTGGATAGCATTTTCCTTTCTGAGTCCTTTCTACTTATCTTGGATCATTGTGTTGCTGAGAAGAGCTGAGTCATTCTCAGTTAATCATCACACAATGTGTTGCTGATACTGTGTATGTTTTCCTGGTTCTGCTCATTTCACTTTGGATCAGTTTGTACAAGTCTTTCCAGGTTTTTCTGAAATCAGCCTGCTCATAATTTCTTATTGCACAATTGTATGCCATTACTCACAGCTTGTTCAGCCATTCCCCAATTGCTGGGCATCCTCTCAATTTCCAATATTTTGCCACCAAGAAAAGAGATGCTATAAATATTTTTTGCACATGTAGGTCCTTTCCCCCTTTTTTATGATCTCTTTGGGATACGGCCCTACTAGTGGTATTGCTGTATCACAGGGTATGCATAGTTTGGTTGCCCTTTGAGCATAGTTCCAAATTGCTTTCCAGAATGGTACAACTCCACCAACAGTGCATTAGTGTCTCAATTTTCCCACATCCTCTCCAACATTTATCATTTTCCTTTTTTGTCATCTGAGCCAATCTGATAGGTGTGAGGTGGTACCTCAGAATTGTTTTAATTTGCATTTCTCTACTCAAAAGTAATTTAGAGCATTTCTTCATATGCCTATAGATAGCTTTGATTTCTTTATTTGAAAACTGCCTGTTCATATGCTTTGGCCATTTATCAATTGGGAATGGCTTCTATTTTTATAAATTTGACTCAGTTCTCTATATATTTGAGAAATGAGGCCTTTATCAGAGACACTTGCTGTAAATATTGTTTCCCAGCTTTCTGCTTTCCTTTTAATCTTGGTTGCTTTGGTTTTGTTTGTATAAAAGCTTTTTAATTTAATATAATAAAAATGATCTATTTTATATTTCATAATGTTCTCTATCTCTTGTTTGGTCATGACCTGTAACTCACTTAACTTCTCCTTTAAGAATCTGGATGCTATGCCACTTGGTGCCTATATGTTTAGTATTGATATTACTTCATTGTCTATGGTATCTTTTAGCAAGATGTAGTTGCCTTCCTTATCTCTTTTAATTAGGTCTATTTTTGCTTTAGCTTGTCTGAGATCAGGATTGCTACCCCTGCTTTTTTTTTTTTTTACTTCAGCTGAAGCATAATAGATTCTGCTCGTCTCTTACCTTTACTCTGGGTATGTCTCTCTGCTTCAAGTGTGTTTCTTTTTTTTTTTACTTCAGTCAAAGACAAGGTTTATTAGAACATCTACCACATTGGCCAGACTCTTAAGGAATCTAAGCATTTGTATAGCTAATGCAAGCGGGCCAGATCTTAAGAATCTGAGCACCTTAATGGAGACAAGATGAATCTTATATGCAGAAAGACTGGGAGGGATCCAGGAGTGGTCAAGTAGTCTGAGATGACGGGAGGAGGGATCTAAGGAGGATCTGGATGGGAGTGGCCAGTAAGCTGGGGGTGAACAGAATGCCAGGGACCTGGACCACAAGGCCAAAGGAGAATGAAGTCTAGATAAGATTAAGGGTGAGAAGTGGCCAGGGGCAATCAGGAAGTAAGGAAACAGAACTGGGAGATTGGGCATAGCCACAATAAAAAGTCATTTGAGTGGATTACAGCCTCAGGCAAATGCCAGAGATTTGGGAAAAGTCCAGGGGTTTTCTTTTTGGGGGTCCAGATCCCAAAGACATGGTCTTTTCCTTTTAGATCCCATCCCCATTATTCCCCCCTCAAACAAATGGGACCCAAATTCTTTTGGGGTAAGGGGCAGAGGTCTTGGCTTCTGAAATTGCTTCCTGCTGGGAAGGGGTATAGAGCTGTCTCTGCTTCGAGGGGGTCCCAAAGAGGAGGTTGACTGGAACTGAGCACAGGCTGCATGCAGGGGATGATGGGGGGACATTGGCTGGTATCTGCTGTTTGCTATCAACTGTAGGTGAATGGCCTGGAGTGCAAGTTGGGAGGCTGAGCAGGATGTGCCCAACCTGGGTGATGCTTCCAGGCAAAAGTTGCCCCAAGGCTCAAGGCCAGTGGGGCCTAAGCTGAAGCTGCTGTCCTTCTTTCTTTCACCAGGTGGTGGAGGGTGAATTCAAGGGTTGGGGGGAGGGTGAAACTCTCTTCTCCTATGAGAGGGATTAACAGATACCCTCTTAATTCAAGGGAAGGGAGTGGGAGAATGGAGTGACTAGGGTTGTAAGGAGGGTTTCAAAACTCCTTAATCATCAATCACAAAACCTCCAGAATCTGCTAAGATGTTTTTAGCTGTTTAACTTTTCCCTTTAGCCTCCATGAAGGAGGATCCAGGGGTATAGTGGGAAGGGAGCAAGTAAGCCTCAGGGAAACAAAAAGCACCTGCAGTTTTCCCCAATTCCCTATCACGGAGAGAACTGACAGAATTGGGCATATGCTTCCGCATAGGGCATCTGTCCTTGTCCTCTATGCTGCAGAAGTTGTATCCAGGACCATGGCCTTAAACCGAACCAGTGAACCGAGAGCCTGACAGCATTAGGCCTAGTGCGAGAAAGCCTCTTAATTGTCTGCCAAAAAAGCACCTCCAAGCCTTCCTAGATGCTTAGAGAATAACCCCAACTTCAGGGCAAGAAAGAAAGAGGGAGGCTTACATACCTTCCAGTCTTGGCTAGAGAAGAGCTTGGGGTTAGGCAGCTTCCCTGTACAATCCACCAAAATGTTGAGGTTTAGAGGTTTAGGGGTGCTGGGACCCCAAAATCACAACACGTGGGTTCTGCCTGAACAAATTTGACCTAAGCCTTCTTTCAGCCAGAGACAAGGTTTATTAGAACATCCGCCATCTTGGTCAGATTTTTAAGGAATCTAAGCATTTGTATCACTAATGCAAGCAGTCCAGATCTTAAGAATCTGAGCCTCAAGTGTGTTTCTTATAACCAACATATTGTAGGATTTTGGTTTTTGATCCACTCTAGACATTCACAGTTATGATTACTAACTATATTTCCTTCCATCCTATTTTTCCTCCTGTTTGTCCTCTTTTTCCTTTCACCCTTTTCCTCTTCAACAGTGTTTTACTTATGTCAGGCATTTCTCCCAGTCTGCCCTCTCTTCTGTCAGGTGCCCCCAACCCCAGTGCTTTATTTAATCTCTTTCCCTCCTTCCTGTTGGGTAAGATAGATTTCTATATTCAACTGATAGTGTATATTATTCCTTCTTTGAGCCAAAACGGATGAAAGTAAGGTTCAAGCAATGCCCATCTCCCACCCTCCTATCTTTCCTTCCATTGTAATGTCTTTAATGCTTCTTCATGTGAAATAATTTACCCCATTCTACCTCTCCCTTCCGTCTGCAACCAATGTACTCCTCTTTCTTATCCCTTAATTATTTTTTACGTCATTCTCTCAAATTCACCTTTGTCTTTGTCTTTAGGATATGGCTTGTATTTACTAAGTAGGGGGAACTGAAAAAACAGTCTGAGACTCAGGACTTTACAGTTTTGGAGGTAGAATCAGAAAAGGGAATCTCTCTCCAGTGAAAAAAAAAAACAAAACAAAAAATCCCCCAAAACAAAAAACACACCAAATTTTTCTTTCCCCTTTGGATTTAGCAACTGATAAAGATCTAGACCCAGCAGTCCAAAGATAGCAAGGGCTGATGAGGGAAAGCTAAGTTAAGAAACTGCTTGGCAAAGGGGATTTTTTTTTTTTTTTGTTACTCCAGAGTTGGATGAATTCAGGTTTAATTGGATCTCAAAGCTAAAGTTTGTTGATTATGTTTAAATTAAATCTAGAGAACTGTTTCTCCCCCCTCCTTCAATATATTTGACATCAGGGCAACATGTTTAAAACTGCAGAAATAAGTTTTTTGTCTTTTAAGACACTTTGATCGGGGCTTTTCCCTCATAGCCTTAAATATAATCATTGTAGGATTTCAGTAATTTGTTTAATATGTATATTAACATTGTAAAACATGTCTTTTTATAAGCAATGTTGGTGAAAGGTATGAGAGAAATACAGCTCTCTTGATTTGTAAATTATTAAGTGTTCTTCAGATTCTAAAAGAGAAGGATAGCAGGACAAAAAAGAGGGTGAGTATGACTTGGAATTTGGTTTCTGTTATTGCGGGTTAGGAGGAATCAAAATGGAGGACACCATGTATTTTAAGCCCCTCTTATTCAGTGTTCCTAAGGAGTAAGGTTAGATAATCATCTGGTTAATCATGTCCACCCACCTTTCAGGATAAATCTGTAGGCAGCCCTTATTAAATCTAACACCACACAAATATTGGATATAGTAAAAAAAATATATATATTGGTTATTATGATCTATGATTATTATATAAAATCTTAAAAGTCTCCCTACTGTTCAATTATTCAATTTAATTTATTATTTAATTTAACTATTTAATGGCTCCCTCTGTGAAAGCTCTTGAAGGTTTCTGCCTGGGGAAACTGGCCATGACCTGCCAGCAATAAATCAAATTCCTTAGGTCTCTTTGCCTGGGCCAAAAGCAGCAGTTCAATTTAGAATCTTAGAATATTTTAGTCCAGCACACTTTAAGCTAATCTGATGATAGCAGGTGTGATTTCAAACTGTTTGTAATTGATCTTGCTCTTTAAAGGATTAGAGGAAAAGACTGATTATATGGAGCTGGGAATTATCACCATATGTCCTTTTTTTAAAAAGGGAAATATGTGAATTGATGGATAACAATCTTTTTTCTTTTTAAGTGCTAAGACTATGGGGCCTTGGAAATTAAAATGTTACCATTAGTGATTATAAATCTGGATTTGATTTGATTTAAGCCAAAAATCTGTCCTGAAGTACAGGAAATAAGAATGGGGTCTGAATGTGCTCCCCAACAGGATAATTATGGTAAATTAGAACCTAACAGAAAAGACATTTGTTGTTTGGCATTAAGAAATGTATTAGCTATGTGACCTCAAGCAAGTTACCTTATGTCTGTTTACCTCAGTTTACTGTTCTGTAAGGGAATAATAATAGCACCCACCTTTCAGGGTTATTGTGAGGATTACATAATTGTAAAGTGCTTGGCACAGTGCTTGGGATAGGGCAAATGGTATATGCATGTTAACTGTTTTTATTATCTCCTTAATTAGATGT
Source organism: Vombatus ursinus (assembly GCF_900497805.2). Classification (NCBI taxonomy): domain Eukaryota; kingdom Metazoa; phylum Chordata; class Mammalia; order Diprotodontia; family Vombatidae; genus Vombatus; species Vombatus ursinus. The sequence continues at coordinate 36,339,872 of NW_020940360.1, forward strand.
AATTGCTTCATGCTTGATAACTGTATATAGGTTTAAAGATGTGATCAGTATGCAATGCCAATGGCGATAGATGAATGATTTTCTGTATAAGGTGATTTGGAAGCATTCACCTGAATTGAGGCCATGTGATTGGTAATGGATTTTGTTTCAAGTTTTAAATATATGATATTGTTTATGGTATTATTATGTTTCTAAATTTTCCTATATTGTGTAATCTGATAAATTATCAGCAATTTCTCTTATAATCTAGATGTTCTTAGATTAAGAATTGCACTGTTAAAAGAAAAAAAAAGAAAAAATGGAATAGAAAACTGTTGTTATTTTATCAGCCCTGCTGATTATGTGCTGTAATATTCTAAAGCTCTGTAAATTAAGAACATAAACTTCCACATTCCACCTACAGTTAAGAGGAAGTTTCATCTAAAATTATTTGGCTATCACTTATGAAAATTATGAGATTGCTAACTAAGTTATTTGGAGTTATTGTCATAATGTTAAAACCTATAAAGTATTTACGTATGTATTTTCAAAAGGAAAATTGCTGATTGTACAAAGAAAAGACTTTGTAAAATCTCCTTTGTAAACTTACAAGGATCTTTGGAACTATCTAGTAACAAATTCTTATCAACCCTATTCAAGAGTTTTCAGTATTGTGCAATTCCTACTGAATAAAAAGGAAACCTTGTACAAAATGGGGGTATAATTTTCAAGCCTCCTTATGATGTAGAATGAGTTTCATCTAAGATTGTGTGTGTGTGTGTGTGTGTGTGTGTGTTTGTGTGTGTGTGTGTGTGTGTAAGTTTATTTGGAGGGTTACAGCAATTGGCCAGTGTTTTTCCAGGGGTCTAAGTGAACTACCACATATTCACTATCTATGTGGGATTCTAGAATGTAATTTTAAAAAAATTTCTAGTGATATATTTTATAACAGGTTGAATTTATACTCTAGGAGGAGACAAAAGGGAAGAAAAGGATATTGAGTAAATTTTTAAAGGCATAGTAAACTTTGTTATTGTGATAAGGCTAAATTTAATTGGGTATTTTTTTTTTTGGCTTAGAAAAACTGAATCTCCTCATTGCAAACACCTTTTGACTAAAATAGTTGTGGTAGTGTTGACTAGAGTGGAGTGGTTCTTAGGAATTTGTGATGATTAGGAATTTATTTTGGTTTTATGCCACTTTGGGGATTTATGTTACTTAAAGACAATTTATACCAACTTAGTTTTGATAAATTCCAATTTTAAAGATTTATTTTTGCTTTCAGGTTAAATAAGAGAGAGATATCTGTCAGTTTAGAGGTTTCTAGCTAATTTACTTCATGAAAGTTTAGTGATTATCATTTTAACATCAGGATAAATTTTAAGCTGTTGTTAAGAAAGGGAAATACTTTTAGTGAAGAATGTATAAGTTAAAAAAAACTTTTGTAAAGAAAAACTTTTGTGTGATTTTTACAAGGCCTGATAATATTAATTTATAAACTAATTTATTGCAATAATTTGATGGTATTAATAACAATTTGTCCATTCTTACTGTGATTAGTGACACTTTATTGTTTGAAGAGAAAGCTTTTTTAGGACCCTGAATATTCTTTTTGGAGCTTCATTCTTAGGTTTGTTGTATCCTTGGACCAGCCTTAAATGGACACTTAAAAAAAAAAAAACTACCAATACTCAGCAGCTCAATGGAAGCAATATCTGAAATCTAAGGCTAATGAATATCTGTCCATGTCTGGCCCTGAGAATAAGATAGGGAGGTTACTTTGGGAAGGCTAAGGTTGTACTCGTCTTAATTCATTTTCCCATATAAGAAATCTGTCTACCTGGTTTCACATGCTAGGCTACTTATAGTGGTATAGGCCTTGAGGATCAGTTTTGAGGCTATTACAACCATATCCCTACTTATAACTCTCATAGCAAATTTCTATTATCAGGGTATAAAAACAGTGGAAGTTTGCCACTGCAATACTGAGTCAGTTATTAAATTAATACCAAGGCATCTGAATTACAGTAATAAGCTGCAAGTGGGAAGTTTTTGCTATTTTGATCTCAATTTGTAGTTATTGCATAGACTAAGCAAGAGTTAAATTAGTACTTGAACTTGTCAAATGTATAAGATTAGATTCCTGAAGTGTCTCATTCTTTCAGAATGATATGAGTATAATTAGACAAAGGTAGAGCAGCTTGTGAAACAGAGATGCAATCTATTAAGTTGTGACTTTAAAGTCAGAAACCTCTTGTTTTTGTTTTAAGGAAGAGGATTTCAGTACAGTCAGTTTTGTTAGTGAAGAGTATTAACTTTTTTTTTATTTTTAACATGTGTTTTTAAAACTTTGGGTTACAAATTTTCTCCCTTCCTCCCTCCCCACCCACCCTCATTGAAGAGGTAAGCATCTTGATACAGGTTATAGATGTGTAGTCATGCGAAACCCTTCCATAGTAGTCATGTTGTGAAAAACTAAGTATATTTCCCTTCATCCTATCCTACCCCCCATTTATTCTATTCTCTCTTTTGACCCTGTCCCTCCTCAGAAATGTTTGCTTTTGATTATTCCCTCCCCCAATCTGCCCTCCCCTCTATCAACCCCTTGCTCTCTTGTCCCCTTCCCCCCCTTATTTTCCTGTAGGGTCAGACAGATTTCCGTACCCCATTGTGTATGTTATTCCCTCCTTAAGCCAAATCCTATGAGAATAAGATTCACTCATTCCCTCTCACCTTCCCCCATTTCCCCTCCACTGTAAAAGCCTTTTCTTGTCTGTTTCATGTGAGATATTTTACCCCATTCTACTTCTCGCTTTCTCCTTCTCCCAGTATAACCCTCTCTCACCCCTTAATTTTATTTTCCAGATATCACCCCTTCATCTTCAACTCACCCTGTACTCTCTATCTATCTATCTATACATACATATACTTTTTTTCCCTCCCACTACCCTAATACTGACTAAGGACTCATGAGTTACAAATATCATCTTGCCCTGCAAGAATGTAAACAGTTCAACCTTAGTAAGTCTCTTATGATTTCTCTTTCCTGTTTGCCTCTTGCATGTTTCACTTGAGTCTTATGTTTGAAAGTCAAATTTTCTATTCAGCTCTGTCTTTTTCACAGGAATGCTTGAAAGTCCCCTATTTCATTGAATGACCATTTTTTCCCCCGAAGGATTATACTCAGTTTTTCTGGGTAGGTGATTCTTGGTTGTAGTCCTATCTCCTTTGCCCTCCGGAATATCACACTCCATGCCCTCCAGAACCTTAATGTAGAAGCTACTAAATCTTGTGTTATCCTGATTGTGTTTCCACAATACTTGAACTCTTTCTTTCTGGCTGCTTGCAGTATTTTCTCCTTGACCGAGGAATTCTGAATTTGGCTACAACATTCCTAGGAGTTTTCCTTTGGGGATCTCTTCCAGCAGGTGATTGATGAATTCTTTCAATTTCTATTTTGCCTTCTGGTTCTAACATATAAGGGCAGTTTTCCTTGATAATTTCTTGAAAGATGATGTCTAGGCTCTTTTTTTGATCATGGCTTTCAGATAGTCCAATAATTTTTAAGTTCTCTCTCCTGGATCTACTGTCCAGATCAGTTGTTTTTCCAATGAGATATTTCACATTCTCTTCTATTTTTTCATTCCTTTGGATTGTTACAGTGCCTTGATTTCTCAAATTGTCACTAGCTTCCAATTTCTCCATTCTAATTTTTAGGGAAGCATTTTCTTCAGTAAGCTTTTGGACTTCCTTTTCCATTTGGCCAATTTTGCTTTTTAGGGTATTCTTCTCCACATTAGCTTTTTTAACCTCTTTTGCCATTTGGGTTAGGCTATTTTTTAAGGTGTTATTTTCTTCAGTATTTTTTGGGGGGTCTCGTTTAGCATCACTCTCAGTTTTTCCTCTACTTCTCTTACTTGCTTCTCAAAATTCTTTTTGAGGTCTTCCATGGCCTGGGATCAATTCATATGTTTCTTGGAGGCTTTGGATGTTGGAGCTTTGGCTTTGTTGTCTTCTTCTGGTTGTATGTTTTGATGTTCTTTGTCACCAAAGTAAGATAATATAGTCTGATTCTTTTTGTGCTGCTTGCTCATGATCCCAACCAATTACTTCAGTTATAAACTCTTTGTTAAGGTAGGAGTCTGTTTCCAGTGTAGAGAATGTACTATCCCAAGCTTCAGGGGTTTTGTGCAGCTGTTTTCAGAGATACTTCTAGGGACTTGTAAATTTTCATTTCTTCCAAGGTGCTATGATTAAGGGTGAGGTGTTCACTCCTTTCCTGGCCTGTGCTGTGGTCTATGAGTGACCACAAGCACTCTTTTCTGTCTTGGAACTGTGAGGAGGGTTTCGTCTCCACAGCCCCTACAAGTTCCACCATGCCAGTGCTCCTCCTCACCCCAGAACCACCACCTAGAACTGTGACCCAGATCCAAGCACAGGCAAAGCAAGAGAATCTGCACCAGCAGAGAGATTCCTGCAATCCCCCTCTGATCAACCAGTCTGTGAGGACTCTCAGTCTGTGGGCCAGAAGCTCAGGAGGCAGTCACTGCCCCAGGGCCGTGCTTGGGAAATGGGCTAGAACCCTACTGTGCTTCTCTTTCAGCACCACAAAAACAGACTTTTCCTACTGACCTTCTAAGTTGTCTTTGGCGTTCATGGGTTGAGAAGTCTGGAAACCGCCACAGCTGCCTGTGATTCAGTCCTCTGAGGCCTGCATGGGTTCGCTGTGGCCTGCATGCCCATGCTGAACTGCACTCCTCTCTCTACCTGGCACAATATACCTTTCTGATCAACCACCCAGGTTATCTTGGGTTGGAAATTTGTTTTACTCTGTCTTTTTGTGGGTTCTGCTGCTTTAGAATTTGTTTAGAGCCATTTTTTTTATAGGTATTTGGAGGGGTTTGGGGGAGAGTTCAGGCAAGTCACTGCTTTCACTCTGCCACCTTGGCTCCACCCCCCAAGAGTAGTAACTTATGAGCTATCTTTGTGTCACCTTAGCAGGAAATATGATTTTACTTATGCTTGTTATTTAATTTGAGATGTAGAAGTGCATGCAAACTACATAAGAGTCACCTTAAAGATGTTCCCATTGTTTAAAGGGATTCTGACAGCTGTAGTCTACGTTTATATCCATTTGAACATGGTTAATAACTGAATATGTTTTACTATAGACAACTTTTCATATAATCTGTTTTCCAAATACAGTTTGGGATTATTATATTTATACATTCCATCCCAAGACTTTTTATTGTTTGTTATTAAGCATCTTGAAGCTAAATCATTTGTGTAATGTTGAACTTAGGGATGACAAAACATCTACTTAGCATGAATACTAGTTATATCAAGATAAGTTGTGATTTTTCTGTGATTAATCTCTTACTGTTACCAATCTGAGATTATAGTCAACTTGTTATTTATGTGATCTTTGAGAGGTGAATTCACTTGAATTTCTGATTTGTTTGTTTGTTTGTTTTTAGGCAATTGGGGTTAAGTGACTTGCCCAGGGTCACACAGCTAGTAAGTGTCAAGTGTTTGGTCTGAGGCCAGATTTGAACTCAGGTCCTCCTGACTTCAGAGCCGGTGCTCTATCACTGCACCACCTAGCTGCCCCTGAAGTTCTGATTATTAAAACTTGCTGTTTAAGACCTTATGGAACTGTAACTGATATTTTTCTGAGTCTGACTTCAGGTATGACCATAAAGGAAAGCTATTGAGCCAATGAATTGATGATGCCAGCAACATTATGGGGTTTTACATCTATGAAATACAGATGGAGTTTTCATGGGAAAGACTGGGAGAATGCCTCTTGGCATGGGCTGAGATAGGAGTATCATGGCTAAATTTCTCCTTTATAAATTTCCTCTTGAATGGAAAATATCCCCCCTGGCTCAATGCAATTGGCTATCTATATAACTTCTACCTAGAACTGACATCAACATAAGGGAACATTTTCTTTTATGTCCCTATTCTTCTTTTATGGTAAATTTCTGTAATCATGTTAGATGATCAGTATAAACACAATATTAAATCTTGATCTTATAGGCTACAACTGGATCACATCTGAGTTACTGTAATAAGAGGCAGGTATAAGATTTGAGCTATTTAGTCTAGAATTTTAGTACTTCCTATATTCTGAACAACTAAGTGAATAAGTATCTAACCTTGTCATCTGTTGTTACTAGTTTTATATATATGTATTTATATACACACACACACATATATACATATACACATACATATATACACACATACATACATATATATGTGTGTGTATTTGTATATGTATATATGTACATATACTATATATATATGTATAAAATAAGGCCCTTAAATGTTTCAAAAATATTTAAGGATAATTGGGTATTGATTCAATAGTTTATGGGATCAAGCTGTATTCTATTAAGACTAGATCAGAAACATCTTCAGTTTTGTTTGAAGGAAGGAATTTTGGTGCAGTTTCCTTAGAGAAGAGTAATTTATGGTAACTTATTTGATATGCACTGTTTTGAAATTGATTACTCAATGTATTTATACATACTATGTTGGAGTCTTTTGTTACAATTGAAGTTAATCTGGCAACTTTTAAGTGAATTCATTTTTGTATCAGAGTCTATCTTCCTATAAAAAGTGTTCTGTTATTAATTCCTTGGTGGAATCTCATTCTCCTAATGGGGGAATGAATAATGCTAAGTATAAAAATTGGGTTCTAATTTTCTGTTTGTATTTGAGTTTCACACACATACACACATGCACACAAACACACATCAACATGACAATTGGCCAACCTAAAATTGTAAATTCCTTGGTCTGAAAAGTTCCAAATTTGATTTTCTAATAATAGAAACATAACGTTTGAGCTAACTTTAATTATTTGACCTAGTTATTGGCAAAGTAAATTTAAAATTGTGTTAAGACCAATTTTGGAGGAAATTTTTAGCAGAGAAGATGATTTCTACAAGTGATCTGAAATAGAGAAGAATTGCTCTGAGACCACACTGAACCAGAGAGCTGCATCAGATGTTTCCAAAGATCCAGGGGCACAAGACTTTTATTTTACTGTTGTACTTTTCCCCATTTTTCCTTTTATCTGTAAAGTCTACTTTTCAAAGGGGATTGTCCCCTTTGATTTTGTCAAAATGTTATCAGAGGGGATTGCCCTCTCTGATTTTTGTCAAAGAGCCTGTCCGTCTTTCCCCTTTCCCCTCACATTGTTTCCCCTTGTTAGTCCCATACTTAGAAATCCTTGATGAAGTGTTTGCCGTATCAGTTAGTGATTCATTGAGAAGGCTGTGCCTCTTAACAGAATTAAATGAGGGAATGAGAGTAATGATTATTAATAATCAATGATTTGGGGAAATCCAGACTACACCTTCCTCCTTTTTCTAAAGTCCTGATTTTAAAAGTTTAGTCTCTTCTAGGACACTGCTAATAATGGGATTGAACTAACATTTTTGTAGCTATTGTGTTCTGCTCATGGTTGGGTGGGGCATGAATTCTTTGAATAGATTGCCCAAAACCGGGGTTAACTTCAGAAGTAAATGACTTAATCAAAGTTTAGGTCCCATCCCTTATTGTAATATTCATTCTCACATTAATTGTCAACCACTCAGGGTTGATTCCCACATTGGGGAATATCTACTCTTCCAAGGGTGTATAAACCATAAGCCTACCACCATGATTGTCTTTGGTCTAGTGAGAGATGGCCAAATGACCATCTTTTTATTAAAATGCTGGCATTATTAATAAAATAATTAAATTACCCAGAAATTATGACTCTTGGACTTTTTTAAACACCACACTATTTGTATGAACCAGGGAAAGTCAACTTCCTGAGCAGCTCCCAAGGATCATGGGATAATGGATCTAGAGCCAGAAGGGACCCTACAATTTATCTGCTAATCTTTCTGTGTTTCAGTTTCCTTATCTGCTTGCAAAATGATGGTGTTGGACTCTAGGGTCCCTTCCAGTTTGAATCTATGATCCTATAAATTGAATACCACACCACAGGAGAATATTAACATTAAAAGACAGCCTTTGTGATAATTGGGGATTATTGAAAGTGCTATAAATCTGTCAGAGCAAGTCTCTTTTTTCATTAATTTTTTTAAAAATTTTCACATAAAGATCCACTTTTTCTCCCTCCCACCTCACCTCTCCACCCTGGAGAAAGTAAGAAAAATAAAATTCCTTTTATAAATATGTGCATAGTTAAGTAAAACAAATTGCCACATTGGCCATGTTCAAAAATATATGTCTCATTCTGCAATCTAAGTCCATCACCTCTCTATCAGGAGTTCGGCAGCATTTTTCATCTTATGTCCTCTGGAACTACAGTTGACCATTGTTTTGATGGGGGCTGGGGTGGCAGCTAGGTGACCTAGTGGATAGAGTGATGGGCCTGGAATTAGGAAGATGAATCTTCCTGAGTTCAAATCTGTCCTCAGACAATTACTAGCTGTGTGACCCTAGGCAAGTCACTTAACCCTGTTTGCCTCGGTTTCTTCATCTGTAAAATGGGCTAGAGAAGGAAATGGCAAACCAATTCAGTATCTTTGTCAAGGAAACCCCAAATGGGTTTCTTTTTCTTCAGTCAGACATGACTGAAACAACTGAACAACAATAATAACAAATTTTATTGATGAGAGTTCATAAGGCATTCAAAATAGTTTGTCTTTAAAATATAATTGTTATTGTATAAATTATTCTGGTTCTGCTCACCTCACTCTGTATCAGTTCATATGAGTGTTCCCCAGTTTTTCTGAAACTGTCCCCTTCATAATTTCATAAGTATAATAATTCCATCACATTCATATACCATAACTTGTTCAGCCATTCTCCAGCTGATGAGCACCGTCTTTGCTTCTGATTCTCTGTCACTACAAAAAGAGAAGGGTGTCTTTTTCAATTGAAAATTCAATTTTCAACTTCAATCAGAAGTTAGGATTTCAGTTCTCAGATATACTATTTTAATCACCTCTATTATTGTTGGGTCATTTCAGTCATGTCCAACTCTTTGTGACCCCTGTTTTGGGGTTTTCTTGGCAAAGATACTAGAGTGGTTTGCCATTTTCTTCTCTAACTCATCTTATAGATGAGGAAACTGAGGCAAAAAGGGTTAAGTGACTTGCCTAGGGTCACGCAGCTATTAAGTGTCTGAGGCCAGATTTGAACTCAGGAAGATGAGTCTTCCTGGTTCCAAGCTCAATGCTCTATCCACTGTACCACCTAGCTGCCCAACTCTATCTGTATAATTCAGTAAACAATTGTTAAGTACCTATGATATGCAAAGCACTATGTTAGGTACGGTGCCACTTCCAAATATGAAGGCAGTGTGTCACAGAAAAGAACGCTGGATTTAGAATCAGAAAACCTGGATCTAAATTTTGGTTCTGCTGCATACTATCTGTGTGACTTTGGACTTCAATTCTCTGAGCCTTAATTCTCTTATCTGTGAAATGAGAGCCTTGGATTAGAAATGAGAAATCTTAACAAAATGTTTCTTGGTCCCCCTTTGACAGTCTGCTGAAGACTATGGACCCCTTCTCACAATAATGTTTTTAAATGCATAAAATACACAGATTACAAAGGAAACCAATTACATTGAAATACAATTATCACTAGGTAAAGAACTCCACATAATTTCAGTGGTCCCTTCCTGTTCTAAATCCTAAGAATCCTATGCATGATTCCTGCCCTCTTGGAACTTACAGTCTAATAGGGATAGAGCACGTACACAATTCTAATACAAAATAGAACTTGTCTAATGTAATTCAGAATAGGAAAACTATTTCTGACTGGAAAGGTCAGGGAAGGCTTTATGGAAGAGGTGGCATTTGAACTTGATCTTGAAAGGTTTCTATTGGACTGTGTACAATTTAATTTCCCTGAGTAAAGTTGATTACTTTTTGTTGAGGAATGGGGGTTCTTAAATGGTCAATCCAAAGGCTGTTTCTGAGAGCTGGATGAAGTAAGGGGACGAGTATCTCCAAATTCTTTCCTCTGCATCCCATGGTCAAGCTAGTTCCTACACCCACTATTTCTATAGAAATGGGTAGAGATTCCCTAGCATATCAGGGACATCCTTGGAGAAGAGGATGTTTCTGTCATGCCCACAGAATAGGAGGCATAAGAATTCACTTCATGGAGGGATTGAGGTTCCCTATGTCCTGGTCATATAATTTTTTGATGGAGGAGGGCAATGCTTTCAATTCAATTTGACATTAGAGATCTAATATCTAGTATATCCATTGCTAATGAGACAAAGAGAAGAGAATGAATCAGTGCCTGCCCTCAAGGAGCTAATATTCTATTGAGGAGAAACAGTATGTACACAAGTAAGTAAATACCAAGTAAGTGTGATACGGTAGAAATAGTGCTGGATTTGGGGTCAACAGATCTAAGTTCGAATCCTGACCTTGTCTTCCTCTATCTGTGTAACCTTGGGAAAATCATTTAATTGTTCTATACCTCAGTTTCAACATCTATAAAGTGAAAGGGTTGGATGAAATGACCTCTGAGGTCCTTTCCACTCTAAATCCTCCTATGAACCTCTGAGAATGTAACATCACTTCGGGGCTACCCTCTATTGAAAAGCCTTAGCCAGTAAAGGAGAAGGTGAGGACATGGGTTGCTGAGTTTCAGCCCAACATATGGGCAGTTCAGTAAAGTTGCTTGGAGGAATTCAGGGAATAGATATCAGGGTTAAGCCACAGAGATCAGCTTAGCAATCACTCTTCCCTTGGTAGGCCAGTCCTGAGGGATTTTTCTACATATTAAATAGGGATCTTTTGAGCTTTCCTAAATTTAAGTTCTTAAGTTAAAGTAAAATATGAAAGCTGCCCAGCTCCCTGCCTAAGAGCAGCTTCTGGAAAGCAATTCATTGTTTCCCTTTGAAGCCTGGTCACCTGGATCCACTGCTGCTGATATTGTGGGAATGAGCTAAAGAAAAATGTTCGTCTCCCCCAACACCTGGCAGCTGGGTAACCTTTTACTATTTTCAAGAGAAAGAAAGAAAGAAAAACCACGCATTCAAATATTCCCAATTTAGCATCTTAAACATTAGGTTGAGTTCCTCCTTTACCTTTGCCAGAAGCTGCCAGCATTTCTCTCTGTCTCTGTCTCTCTATTCCTTTACCTTCTCTCCTTTTCCTCTCTCCCCTCTCTTTTCCCCCCTCTCTCTTTTCCTCTTTTCCTCCATATCTCTCCCTTCTCTCTCCCCTCTTTCTCTTCTCTCTTTTCCTTCATCCCTCTCCCTTCTCTCCTTTTTCTCTCCTCCCTTTTTTCTTTTTTCCTCTGTCCGTCTCCCCTCTTTCCTTTCTTTCTTCTCTCTGTTTTTACTCTCTATCTCTTTTTTAACTGAACTAGAATGTAGAGCGCATGAGGAAGAATGATATATGATCATCCCAGAAAGGTAGGCAGAAACCAACTGAGCTCTAAATGCCAAACAGAAGAATTTGTATTTTATCCCAGAGGCAATGAATATCCTTTGAAGCAAGTGACATAGTCAGACCCTAGCTTTTTAGAGATGGGCCTTGTTATGTCTTACTACAATGTTGAAAGTGGTTCATTCTTTCGGTGCCTCAAAAAATGGAGAAAAGCTAACTGAGGAGCTGGGTCTGGCTCTTATTTATCCCCTCCCTCACTTAATTCCTGTCCCCCTCCCAGACTCTTTTCAAAATTTCTTCCAAATATGCATCCAAGCTCTGTGGGTATATACTTATTAAATATATAGACATCCTTATATGAAAAGGACAATTAAAGCCATAGAGAGATATGGAAATAATAATAGCTCACACTTACATAGCACCTATTTAAGTATCACTATGCCCATTTTACAGATGAGGCAACTGACGCTTAGAGAGATTAAGTGATTTACAAAAGTAAGTGTCAGAGCCAAGTATTTGAATCCAGGTCTCTTAACACTCTGCTCAGTACACTGTACACAACACAGTGCCACCTTCTCCCCTACATCCTTCTGTTCCTCCTCTCCAAATCCAGGCTAAAACCTATCTTAGACCCTTGTACGTGTTGCAAGTCAAATGAGGGAGGTGGGAGGGAAGATTTCCATAAGCCTGACCAGTACTAGACAAAACTGTGAAGAGGATGAGAATTGTCTTTGAGGCTCTTTCAAATTCTACACTCCACCACCCCCACCACCTTCCACTGCACCCTGCTCCCCTCCCCAGGGTTCATGGACTTTTCTATTCCCTGCTGGTGCTCTCCTCATTTCCCCTCAGCTTTGGCCAATCAAGCCCCATCTCACTGCCGACCCCATGGTGGTGCCCTCCACTCAGTTCTATTGGTAATCAAACTTATCTGCCCATTGTCCTGTGTGTTTCCTCAGGACTCCTGCTACCTACTACAGACTTGCTTGTCTCAAGTAAACTACGAACTTTCTTGGGGTCAATACTCTTAAAGTTTTGTGGATTCTATTAATAGCTTAGTGACTAAGCTATTCAGGAAAGATTTAATGTGTCCTCTCTTGGTAGAACTGCATAAATTATAAGAGGAAACTCAAAATGATGCTATAGGATATATACCATCCTCCCAAACGTTAGTTTCCATCAGGGCAAAGAATAGAAACAGATGGTGTGAAATCCAAAAATAGTTCACTTTCATATTGCTATCAATTGCCCCCACAGTATTCTTCTCTGAAAAACTCAACTGGACAGCTTCTTGGTCAATTCAGTGAGAAGTCAGAATATTTCGATACTCGGAGATAGAGCCAGCCTTAGAACCATGAGATTTTTGGAATGCCAAAAAGCATCTGCATCCTACGTTCCCCCAAATTACCCTTCTCCCAAAGATCCCATGATGCTTTGGGAAGAGTGCGGATTAGAGAGGTAGAAGAGCTTTTAAAATCCCAGCCTGGTCACTTATTACCTGGGCCTGTTTCCTCTTTGGTAAAATGAGGATGCTGAACTGCATAATCTCTGAGGTCCCTTTCAACTCTCCATCAGTGATCTTACCATTCTCACTATTTGGCCTGCTACGGTGCTTTAAAAATAAATTAAAATTTTTTAATCAGCAAAAATTTACGCTTTCTTCCTCCCTTCTCATACATCTCAATTGAGAATGAAAGAAAAATCAAAACCTCTGTTACAAACATTTATAGTCAAGCAAAACACATCTCCACATTGACCATGTCTGAAAGGAAAATAATATGTAAATGTATACATGTATATATTTATATTTACACATGTTTGTTCAGTTGTTTCACTCATGTCCAACTCTTCATGAACTCATTTGGGGTTTTCTTGGCAAAGATCCTGGAGTGATTTGCCATTTCCTTCTTCAGCTCTTTTTACAGATGAGGAAACTGAGGCAAACAGGGTTAAGTGACTTGCCCAGGGTTACACAGTTAGTAAGTGTCTGAGGTCAAATTTGAACTCAGGTCTTCCTGACTACAGGCCCAGTGCTCTGTCTATTGAGCCACCTAGCTCCCCACACATATATGTACATATATATATATATATATATATATATATGACTCATTCTGTACTCTGAGTATCTCACCTCTCTTTCAGAAAGTGAGTAGATTGTTTCAATATCAGTCCTCTGGAATCATGATTGGTTACTAAGCTGATCAGAGTTTCCAAGTTTCTTGAAGCTGTTTATCTCGACAATATTGTTGTCCCTTTAAAAAGTGTTATCCTGGTTCTATTCACTGCACTGTATCCATTCATACAAGTCTCCCCAGGTTTTTCTGAAACCATCCCTTCATCCTTACAGCACAACAACATTCCATCATATCCACATACCAAAACTCTTGGCCATTCCCCAACTGGTGGTTAACTCATTTTCCTGACTTCAAATGTGGCCTCAGACACTTACGAGCTGTGTGACCCTGGGCAAGTCACTTCGCCCTGTTTGCCTCAGTTTCCTCATCTGTAAAATGAGCTGGAGAAGGAAATGGCAAACCCCAAATGGTGTCATGAAAAATAGGACACGACTGAAATGACTGAACAATAACAATAGCTTTCCTGTAGAGGACTACATTTTAGCTGTGATTTGAAGGAAGCTAAGTATACTGAGAGGCAAGTGAGAAGGAAGTGCATTCCAGGAATGGGAGACAGACAGAAGGCATAGAGATGGGATGCCATGTACAAGAAAAAGCAAGCTATCTACTCTGGCTGGAACATAGCATGTGTGAAGTAAAATAATGTAAAACAAGCCTGGAAAGGTAGGTTGGAGATGAATTATGAAGGACTTTGAGAATCAAATAGAGGAGTTTGCCTTTTTGAAATTTTTTTTTTCTGTTAATGAGTATTTTTTCTCCTTCCCCTCCCAACCCCCAACTGAGAAAGAAAAAGAGGGGAAAAAACTTTTGAAAAATTTTGTAGAATCAAGCAAAACACATTCCAGCATTGGCCAAGTCCAAAAATGTATCTCTCCTTCTGTATCTTTACTTCTCTGTCAGGAGGTAGGTAGCATTCTTCATCATTGGTCCTCTGGAATCATTGGTCATTGAATTAATTAGAGTTATTAAGGTTTTCAGAATTATTCATTTTCACAGTGTTGATATTGTATAAATTGTTCTCCTGGTTCTGCTTACTTCACTCTGAATCAGTGCACACAAGTTTTCCCAGATCTTTCTGATATCCTTTCTTTAAGATCTTAGTTTCTTACAGCACAATAATATTCCACTATATTTACATACTATATTCTGTTCAATCATTTCCCAATTGATGGGCACACCACCACAAAGAGTTGCTATAAATATTTTTGAATATGTCAGTCTTTTTTTTTTCTTTCTTTGATATGTTTGAGGCTTAGTTAGTGGTATTGTTGAATCAAAAGGTACAGACAATTTTAGTGACTTTTGGGAAATAGCTCCAAACTGGTTTCTAGAATGTCTACAACAATTCACAGTTTCACTAATGATGCATCAATGTACCTATTTTTCTGCAGTCCCTCCAACTTTTTTCAGGATTTCCTCTTTTGGTCACCTTTGTCAATCTGACAGGTGTGTTGTGGAATCTGAAAATTTCTTTAACTTTTGTTTCTCTAATTATTGGTGTTTTGGAACATTTTTATGTGACTCTAGATAGCTTGGATTTCTTCTCTTGAGAACTGTCTACTTATATCCTTTGGCCATTTATCTATTGGGAAAGGAGGGCCCAAAATAGCTGGAAATTCTCACAGTTTGTTTCATTCTGGATGTTCCTACTTCAAATACAAGAATGTTATCTAGAAAGGATGGCACATTAAGCTCTCATCATCTTAGCCCATGAATGAGTTCAACAATCACATTAAGTATTAGAATACCTATTATCTATTCCACTTAAGTGGGGTAGAAGAGAACTAAGTTTTGGTAGGAGGAGAAGAATGAGAGGAAAAGATTCAGAGATGGGACTACTTCCTAGAGAGGGCAGGTCTTGGAGACCCTGAGCTTCTGGTAGGATTGAAGGTAGAGCAGCACTGAAAGGAACTTGAATTTTCCTTCTGCTAAAAAAGGAAAGGAAAACATGAGAGGAGCACCAAAGACAATTTCACTTATTTAACAATTTTGCCTGGGGCTGCCCTGCTTAATAGGTTACTTGCAATCTTATGCAATCCCTAAGATCTTTGAACCTACTGATGGGCCTGTAAGCCCCAAACAAACAGCAGTTCACTCTAATAAGGCAAGCCTTCTTTGGCATTTAGTGGGGCTATCTTTATATTTAATATCTCCTGGCACTAGCCTAAGAAAAAATAACCACCCCTGAACTATTCCAGGGGATCATTTTCTATGATGTAGAGAAAACAAATATTGTAATAAGGTCATTCATTAACAAAGTAAATTTGCTCCCCAAGAGCTATCAATATGGTATAGAGCAGTCTTATGTGATTATAGGCTCAAAGAGCCTTGAAGGATCATCTAACCCTGGTAGGAAGTCATTACCTGCTTGTAACTGCTCCTGACCTTTCCATTCTTCCTTGTGACTACACAGGATGATACTCAATGATGAACTCAAATTTTTAAAAGATGTGGAAGAAAAGAAGCCTTTCCAGATCACCTCAGTTGTTACTGGTCCCCTCTCCCTAACTTATCAATGCCCAGTTATTTGGTGTAGTGTAGTGGATGAACCAACCTCAAAGCCAAGAAGACCTGGGTTCCAGGACTACCTCTGACATATACTATCTCTGTGACCCTGAGCAAGTCACTTAACTATTCAGTATTCTAGACAATTCTCTAAGATTATAGGTTGCAGACATTGGGCCTGACCTGCACTGGTCAAGAGGATTTCCTTCCTGTTTCCTATCTATGCCAGTGAAATCAAACGTCCAATTCCCATCCCTATGCATGAGTTTGTATATATTTTGTATTATCTATTTCTGCCTCATTTGTTTCCCTCCCCCCAACAGAATGTAAACTCCTTGAAGAATAGGATTCTTTCCATGTTGTCATCCCAATTACCCAGTTCAGTGGTCTCTAAAATGGGGCCTGTGAGGGTTGTGACCCTAAGGGGTATATTATCAACCACTGGGAAGGATTAGTAGTGTGCCCTGGCTTGTGAGTAACCTATTTTAGGACTTGTCTCCAATATAAGCATATATTTTCTAATCTTTGAACTTCTTCTTTTCCTCTGCTATGCAAGCTTATAGCTTTAGACTTTTACAATGTGTTGGTTAGTTTTCCTGAATTTTTGTCTTTTTAAAATTATTCTTTGTTATAAGGGATGGGTCCCTGGTAAGGGAAAAGGGAAGAACACATGGAGAAATGTAAAAAAAATTTTTTTTTAACTTATACTTCAAGGAAAAGAAAAGGCCCACCAATAGCACTGCCCTACACCTGGAGGTATGAAGGGCCGGGAAGTCTAGATCTTGACAATCCTTCATGATATTGATGTAAGTTGCTTGGACAATGCAGATCTGAAGTAAGTAGGAAATATTTGTTCATCAATTGTACAAAGGATCTTTACTTTCTGGGGTGGGGGGGGAGGGAAATCTAATGAGTAGAATATGCCATTTGAGATTTTATGTTTCTGTTTTGTTTGTGGATACCTGGGAGAACTTTGCATCTTACTCAATTTTTGTGACAGGTGAAATAAAATCTATTCCCTACCTGATACCCATATTATATACATTAAGAGCCTATGTAGCAGGGGAACCTTCCACTCACATTAGGAGAAACCCATACAAGATTCACATCTAAGTTTCAGAGATTTCTTTAGAATTCTTCTCTGGGTTGGGGGCATAATGAACCAGAGAGAGAAATGGGCCTCTTTGGGTCAGGATCTCAGGATTAGATGTGAGCCTGTGTGAGCCCAGAGTTTTTGGAGACTCTGGGAGTATGTGTGATGACATCAATGCCACCACCACCACCACCATCATCATCATCATCATCATTCCCAGAGAAGGTAGGTTTCTAGATATAGCAAGTATCCTTGTGAGTGTCCAAAATATATGGGACATGTGGACCTCTCTGATACTTGCTTATTTGCACTGAACTGTCTTTGCCATGGACATTGCATATGCTACCTCTTTCTGCTAATTCTTTTGCCCTGTTCTCTTACAGGGACTTCCATACCCTATACTCATATTCCCCATTTGGTTCAGCTGGACTTCACCCTACCAATACCTAGTTTGTGACACCAGAGACTGGAAACTAAACACCTGGTAGACATGCCTGAAAGAGAAGCAACCCCCTTCCCTATAAATCTCATGCCCTTCAGCTGCCTTAGTGAAATGTCCCAGTGTGACTGTTGTTCAATCATTTTCAGTTGTGTCTGACTATTCATGACCCCATTTGGGGTTTTCTTGGCAGAGATTGATTTGAAATTTCCTTCTTCAGTTCATTTTACAGATAAGGAAACTGAGGCAAACAGGGTTAAGTGACTTGTCCAGGGTCACATAGCTAGTAAGTGTCTGAGGTCAGAGTTGAACTCAGGCAGATGAGTCTTCCTGACTCCAGGTGCTACACTCTACTACTCACACCCAGTGTCAGTACAGCCTATGTATTCCATTTGACTAAGAAGAAGTAATGGAGAACTTGTCTTACCTTAGTTTGCCAAGTCCAGAGTGGCCTCTTGGAAGAACCATTGCTGACCCCTCCCCATCTCAAACCATCATGTTTGAGGCTGACCTTTCTGGTGACAACTGACAATCTGTTATCTTTGCCCCATACCCTTTTCCCACTATGATCTCTCATACTCCTGCTCCCAGGTATTTTGTTTCAAGACTATGTATGAGCTCATAGAATCACAGGAACACAGATTTAGAAGTGGATAGCGGACAGACACTTAAAAGGCACAAGAATGAGAGATGGAGTTTCTAGTACAATGAATAGCAAGGATCTTAGAGTGTATGGAGGGCCCCAAAGTGTAAGAAGACTAGAAAAGAAGGAAGGCATCAGATTATAAAGATCTTGAAGTGACAAGAGATTTTATACTAGATCTTGGAGGTCATAGGGATGGGAGACAGATGCTGAAAAGGCACAGGGATAGCAATTGTATGAGTGGAGAGAAGAGATGTTTAAGGCAGAGACGCTGTGAAGGTAAAAATGACAAAATTTGGCAACTGATTGGATACCTAGGGTGAGTGACAGTGAGAAGTCAAGGATAATGCTGAGATTGCAATCTCAGGTGACTGGAGGATGGCAGTACCTTCAATAACAATAACAAGGAAATTTGGAAGAAGGGAGTGTGTGTGTGTGTGTGTGTGTGTGTGTGTGTGTGTGTGTGTGTTTGGAAAGATAATGAGTTCTGTCCTGGATATGTTAAATGTGAGACATCTACAAGATATCCAGTCTGAGATGTCCAACTGAGCAGTTAGAGTGGAGATCAAGAGACAGACTAGGGATAGATCTGGGAATCATCCTGCAGAGATGCTGATTGAACTAATGGGAGCTAACGAGATCACTAAAGAGATAATATAGGGGGAAAAGAGAAGGTAAGGGACAGATCTGTGGGGGACATCCAGGATTAGTGAGTGTGACATGGATGAAATACCATCTAAGGAAATTGAGAAGGATCAGTCAGACAGGTAGAAGAACTAGGAGAAAGTAGTATCATGAAAAACTAGAGAAGAGTACATCCAGGAGACAGTGTCAAACACTACAGAGAAGTCAAGAAGAATGAGGATTGAAAAAAGTCTATTAGGTTTGATTGGTAACTTTGGAGACAGTGGTTTCAGTAAAATGATGATTTCAGAATTTGAGCCTGACAACAAGCCTGTATTTATTATCCCCATTTTACAGATGAGGAAAATGAGGCTGAGAGAGATGGGGATTTGCCCAGGGTTAAATAGCTAGTAAGTGTCTGAGGCAGGGTTTTGAACCTAGATCTTTCTAAGTCCACTATGCATGTGGGGTGTTCAGGGAGGACTAGCACCTCTGGTGTGAGGGCTTGCCAAGTCCTTTCAGGGCTGCTCATCCGCTTTTGGCATCCATCTGTCACCCAGCTCTCACCTGTGGCTCCAAGAAGCTGTAGCATGCACAGTGGGCATACCCTGGTAAAATCATCTCAACAGATGGGCTAAACCAGGTTGAGATTACCCTCAAGTAACCTGTCAGTGAATTAGGGGGATAGCTACCCCAAACATGTGAAGACTTTGTTTGATGGAATGGGTAGATGAGAACAATTTATTCTAGTGGTCATGAAGGTGGTGGAAGCAGGTGCTGTGGAGTGCTTAGAGCTTGGTCAGACATTTAAGATACTAAGGTCATCCACTGCATCCTGGGCCATGCCAGTCATCCTGACTTTTATCTTCCACTGGACTTTGATGACTCTGGAAGACAGAGTGAGGCTGACATCTTATGCATCTCTGCCTCACTTAAAACCAAATCATGTGTGAGTCTAGACGTCACCAGTGATGTCATTGGTCCTCTTCGAAATGAAGGACAAACATGTCACAATGCTGCTTTTAGTACCCAGCACTACTTCTAAGAATTTTCTTGGTAGATTAGGAGAAGGAAAGAATTTGTCAGTCATCCTCTAGCACCCAGCCAATCTCCCTCCTACTGCTTTTTTCCCCTCAGCTTTCAAGACCTAGGATCATAGTTGGACAGCCAGGAGGAAGCTTAGAGGTTACCTAGTCTAGCACCATCATTTTACAGATGAGGAAAAGGATGCCTAAAAGAGTTAAAGAACTTTGCCAAGATCACACAGGCTATATCCAGGTTCTCTGATTCCCAATCCACTGCATCACATTGCCTCCTCATGTTTGTAATCTTTAGCCTCACTATGTCACCGAGTGGAGCTGTTTGTTTCATTTCAAATATTTTATTAAAGTTAATATGTTTGTGTTCTCAGTACAGCCCCACAGAGCACTGTGAGTGGTGAGTTCACATGAGATACTCTGTGTGTTTGACTCAGGGACTAGTCATTTACCTGATCTAAAGGTCCGCACGACTTCTCCATTTCATACCACTAATACCCCTTAGGCATTTCATTTAGTATTTGTTATCTGCATCTTATATATAGTCATTCCTCCACTTGGGTATGCTAACTAAAATTAAAATCAACAAATGTTCTATAAAAGCAACCCACTGCTTCATATACGATTTGCTAATAAATGAAATCACCATAGATGAGGGAAGGAGGACAGGCAACCATAGTGGAATAGGGAACATTTGGGAGTTGGGACACTTGTTCCAACCTGGTTTTGTCACTAATGAGCTCTGTGATCTTGAAGCTTCAGTTTCCTTAGATGTAAAATGAAGGAGGGGATGAATTTGATGATCCCTGTGATTTCTTCCACTTTCAGATTATGAAATCCAGAGTGTTGGAGTGGTCATATGATTTTGACCACTGATGATTCACAACAGAAATTTTCCAGCATTTCATTATTACCCTGAATCCTTTGAATGGGGCAGGAGAAAACAGCTAATGAAAGCAGGAATGGGAAATTTTATTCTTTCAAAATCAGTTATTTTTGAAGTTACCCATTTCTGACATAGGCTGACTGTGGCAGCCTTTATTGCCGAAGAGTGTATATGTGTTTTCTTATTTTGTTTTATGAAAACTGGAAAAGGGCCTTTTGGGGACATTTTTGCCTGGTGGCCTAGAATTTAAACTTTAGTGCTCCTCAGTCCTTTTTTCACACTAGGCTCAGTAAAGAGGGTTTGAGAACAATATCTGAATGGGTTAGTCTCTGTCTCTTCACCCTGGGGAAGAAGCTAGTCTTGTCAGATGAGTCCTGTGTTCAGACTTTATTTCTGGGGATCCCCTTCTCTTCCGAGCAAGACAGAATCCTCTTTGCTCTTCCCAATGGATTTCTGTGTGAGGGTCCTTCCTTCAAAGCCTCCCATTCATCCTCTCTTGGACCCTACTGGGGAACTTGCCCAAGAGAAAAGAGGTAGTCTTTATGAGTGAGGTGTTGGACATGGGCTAACTAGCTTCCTACATGAGTGTGGGAGAGTTCTTGCTACACAATCGATTCATTCCTCATTGCCAGGTGCTCCATTGTACATGAGCTAATGGCTTCTTGTTGCTACATCCTCCCCTGGCAAGAGCACCCTCAAACCCTGGGCAGAGGAAATAAGGGGCAGGTTTGAGCTTTTCCTTTGCAATGATAAGGAAAGTAAATCATGATACTTTGAAAGGACAGGATTACTGATTACTAGTATTTGGAGTGCAGGTGCAGCCCAGGGCCTGGCATATAGTTCAGTGCTTAATAAATGTTTATTGACTTGAGGTGGGGGGAGATTCACTGAATATCCTGGCAATATAGATGGGAAATCTAGTATAGTGTAGAGGCATCATGGTGGAGTGATTAGAATGCAGAACTGTAAGTTAGCATCAGGAATATAGAGGTAGAAGGGATTTCAGAGGTCATCTGGTCCTCTCTCTCTCTCTCTCTCTCTCTTTTTCTTTTTGGCTAGGCACTGGGGTTAAGTGACTTGCTCAGGGTCACACAGCTAGTAAGTGTTATGTGTCTGAGGCCGAATTTGAACTCAGGTCCTCCTGACTCCAGGGCTGGTGCTCAATCTACTGCGCCACCAAGCTGCCCCCTTTTATCCTTTCTTCCCCCCTCCAATCTCTCTTTTTAACAGATGAGGAAACTGAGGCACAGAGAAGTTACATGACTTGCCAAAGGTCACACAGGCAGTTAAGTCACAAAACCAAGATTAGAACTCAGGTCTTCTGACTCCAAACTCCGCACTCTCTTTACCATGCCAACAGAAACTTTGGTTCAAATCCACTTCAGATACTAACTATACATTTGATATTGGAAATATCACTTAACCTTTCCCAGTTTCAGTTTTCTTATCTGTAAAATGTACCTCTTTCTCTTCTCTCCTCTCTTCTTCCTTCCTCCTTTTATTTTGTTATAAGAAATAGCCTCCTGGGTGAGGGAATTGGGAGGATGATATACTCAGAAATGAAGATACTGTAAAAAATATCAATAAAAATAATAATAGAACTTACCTAACAGGGTGGTTGTGAGAATAAAGTGCTTTGTGAACCTAAAAGAATTCCGTAGATGTCATCACTGGGAAGCAAACTGGACTTGGAGTCCCATGAGAAGCCCTGGGTTCAAATCCTGGGTCTGCCACCATCTAGTTCATGTGACTGTGGGAAAATTGCTATATTCCTCTCTAGGCCTTAATTTCCTAGCCTGTAAAATGGGGATGATTATACTTGCTATACAGGGCTGTTAGAAGGAAATCACTTTTTTAAACTGGAAAGGGCCATAGAACAGTTATTAGTACAACAAAGTTTTAGGAGTTTAATACAAATGGGCAAGGGTTCGATGAAAAGTTTCTACTTCATCCCTGGTCCCTGATGTTCTTGACAGGGACAAAAAAAGGAGGAGGGAATGCAGAGAAGCATTGTCCATAACTAATACATTTTCACTGGGAAAAAAATCGTTGGAACCAGAAGACATGCATGCCTGGTATTGAAGAAAAGCCTGTTTGTTCCTCGCACATTGGGGACATTGTTCACGAATAGTTCATCCTTTTGTAAATATTGCCCCTGTAACGGTGCCAAGGTCACTGCCAGTTTGGGGTTATCAGCTGAGTAAGTGTTCCCTGTGCACAGGACTCTTTAATCTGGGTCCCACATTTATCTTTATTCTAAAGAAACTCGCTCATTTGTATTCAATGCTCCCCCTGCAGACATTTTAAATATTCTTTTTTTTTTTTTAAGTAGGTTTTTACCTAAGGGGGAGAAAAGAGAAATCAAGAAACAAACTAAACTACTTAGCTTCGCCTGGTCTGACTTACAAAGTTTAAGAATAACAGCTGGGGTTCTCCAGACCCTATCCACAACAAGAGTTATCAATTATATTTGTATGACATAGAGCTGGAAGGGACCTTAGAGGTCATCTTGTTCAATCCCCACATTTTATGGAGGAGGAAACAAGACCAAAGAGTTTAAGGAGCTTCCCCAAGAACACACAACGCTTGAATGGCAGGCCTGGGGTGTGAATGGAGCTCTTCCGACTTTGTGACCTATGCTTTTCCCACTGTACAGTACCACACTGCTTCTCAGTAAAGCACCTGACTCCTTTCAAGGAGGCACTATGGTTGGGGGCGGGGAGGGGAGGAGTGTGGGTAAAGAGTGTTGGATTCAAAAGACCTGGGCTCCAGTCCAACCTGGGACACTTGCTGGCTCTGTGGGCACAGGCAAGCTATTTTTACTTCTCAGAGCCTCAGTTTCCTCATCTGTGAAATAAAGCTAATAATTCTTCCTCATTGGGTTAAGAGAAAAGTACTTTGTGAACCTTAAAGTGCTCCAGAAATGTGAGTTATTTTATATACATTATCTCACCTGGTACTCTTAACAACTGTGGAGTTAGTTGCACGCATTTTGTTTTTAAAACTTTATTCATGTCTTTTGCTTTTGTATCATTGTCATTTCTGCATATGCCTCACTCCCTTTCTTCTCCCAAAGAGCCTTCCCTTGTAACTAAGAGAAATAAAATAGTTAAGCAAAACCAATTGACACATTATCTATTTCTGGCAGCATATTTAACATTCTATACCATAGTCCCCCATGTTTCCATAGGAAGGAGAGAGAAGTATGTCCTCATTTCTTTTCTAGAGCCAGTTTTAGTCATTATAATTATGCATCATTCAGTTTTATTTTGCTTTTCTCATTTACATGGTCACAGTCATTGTGTAAATTGTTCAGTTCAAACAAGTCTTCCCCATATTGCTTCAAATTTCTCATATTCATCGTTTATTACGATGCAATAATGTTCATTACATTCATATTCCATAATTTATCTTGTCATTTTCTAATTGACTTGTACCCAATTTGTTTCTGGTTCTTTGTCACTACAAAAAGACTACTCTGAATATTTTGGTGTACATAGGACCATTCTTTCTGTCCCTGATATACACATACACACACATATGCAGAGTATCCTAGCAGTGATATCTCTGAAGTCAAAGGGTATGGACATTTATTCACTTTTTTTTCACAAAAATCCATAATGTATTGGGAAATGGTTCTTAGTCTTGTATATTTGTGTTGATTTTCCATATGTCTTATATATTAGTGCCTTATCAGAGATTTTGATTTAAAATTTTTTCCTCAATTCACAGTTTCTTTTCTAATCCTATCTTCATTGACTTTGCTTATGTTAAAACTTTTTTATTTCATGTAATCGAAATTGTCTTTTTTTTTTGGTGATCTCCTCTGTCCACATTATAGTTAAGTATTTCCTCCCTAGTCATAGTTGTAAAAGGTAACTATTTCCATTTCTTTCTCTCTCTTTTTTAATGATGTTACCTTTCATATTTAGTTCTCATTTTCATTTGGAACTTATTGTGGTATATGGTGTGAATCGCTGGTCTAAACTTATTTTTTGACAAAGTGCTTTTCTGTTTTCCAGACAATTCTTATTACTTAAAAAGCCTTTCCCTAAGTTATATTCTTACGCCATTGAATTGGATTGTTTCTGATTCTTGCTTATTATTATTCTTGCCTGTTCTGTTGATATGCTTTTCCATTTCTTAACCAGTACCAAATAATTTTCATGACTGCATCTTCATATATAGTTGGGATTTAGATTCCTACTTTTTCAATTGTTTCTCTTGGGATTCTAGAACTTTTGCTCTTTCAAATGAATTTTGTTTTGTTAAAATATGTAAAGTAACACACTGATAGTTTGATCACTATAGTGCTAAATTTATAAGTTAACTTAAATAGCATTGCCTTTTTTATTATATTGGAGATCAACCATGAGAAGTGAATATTCCTCCTACTTATTTAAGTTTTCCTTTATTTCTGTAAAGAGAATTGTTTAGCTGAATTTATGTAAGTTTGTAATGTGTCTTGGTAAATTGTCTTCCAAATATTTTGTATATTTTAAAGGTATTTTGAATGATATTTGTTTTTATATTGTTTCCTCTTTCTTTTTGTTTTTATTTATATAGAAATGCTGATTATTTCTGTGGATTCATTTTGTACCCTTCTGCTTTATTGATGCTATTGTTTCAATTAGTTTGTAGAATTCCTGGGATTTTTAAGTCAATCAGCTTGTTTCCTGAAAGTAGGGATAACATTGTCTTCTTTTTGTTGGCATTTATGCTATTAATTTATTTCTCTTGTCTTGCTGCCATTGTTACCATTTCTAAAGCTATGTCTAATAATAGTGGGGAGAGGGGGCATCCATGTTTTACTCCTACATCGCTTGGGAAATTTTCTTGCATTTCTCCATTGCAAATAATGCTAGTTTTTGGTTTAAGATGTGTGTGTGTGTGTGTATGTGTGTGTGTGTGTCTCCACGTAGACACACACACATATAGCTATCCATACACATACATGTTTATTGAAAATGGATCCTCTGTGTCTATGGTTTTTAGCATAAATGAGTTCTGTACTTTGTCAGAGGCTTTTCTGCTTCTATTGCTATAATCACATGGTTTGATTGTTTTGATATGATTAAGTATGCAGATTGTTTTCCTAATGTTGAACCATTATTATATCTCTGGTATAACTCTAACTTAATCATACTTGTTAATTTAAAATATATATATATTTCTGTATCTTTTTTGCCAGGATTTTATTTAAAATTTTTGCATCAGTGTTCTCTTCTGCTTTATCCCTCTCTGGCTTGGGTATTAGGATCATAGAACTGGAGCTCAAAGTGACTCAGAAGCCATCTAGTCCAAACGCCTCACTTTACAGATAAGGAAACTGAGGTCCTGGGAGCTTAAGAGACTATATTTGGATCTCATAAAAGGAGTTTGAGTAAATGCTTTTTTTTTTTTCAATTAATGAGAATAATTTGTGTAACATAGGTGTTACATCTTCTTTAAACAGTTGATAAAATTAATATGTAAATCTGTCTCAGTTATAGTTTCTTTCTCTGGTAATTCCTTCTATGGCTTGTTTAATTTCTCTTAAACTAAGATTGCTATTTTTTGGTTAATTTTGGATAGTTTAAGATGGTGATTTTGGGTTAATTTTGACATATTTTTGTATATAATAATCCATTTTCTTTAAATTCTCTAGTTTGTAATTCTATAAATTATTCTTATAAATTCTAGTTTATAATTGTATATAGTCAGTTCTCTTTGTTGTAAAATCACTTGTTCATTTGTTAAAAATTTTAGTAGTTTGATTTCCTCCCCCCACCTCCATTCTTTCTCTCTCTCTCTGGATCAGACTACCAAAATTTACTTACTTTTTCAAATCAGATTTCATTTTGTTTCTAGTAACTAGGAGCTATGAGGTTACTCTTAGACACATATGTTCTCTGAGTTTGAGCTCACTCTCTCTGTGGACCTTGTATATACAAGGGGAGAGTATGTTCTTGATTTGAGGGAATGTTTTAATAAAACTGTCCTTGCTACATATACCTTCTTAGTAAATAACCTTTCTAAAAGTCAATTAACTATGGCTGACTGATAATCAGTGGGGAACATTGGTAAGGGCTCTTTTCCTACAGTACTGGAAAACCCTGTGGCCCCTCAGGGTTGAAATCCTGAGTGGAGTAAGTAGTAGCAAAGGAGTTGCTCTTCGGAGATTATAATCCTGTGATTATGAGTGCAAGGCTGGGTTATGGCCTCAGAGGGGACATCATATATATGTGTATCTGATAAGACAAATGATAACATAATAACATAATTGCAAATCTGATAACCTAATGGTCTGATAATGTAATTACAAATACTGTTTTTCTGGAACCACCTGACAAATAGTAAATTTTATTCAAGGCTCTCATTTTCATCGTATATGTGTATTTTTTAGATATGTTTCATTGCGTGCAGTAAATTATTGAGTTTTGTTTTCTCTTCTGTTCTTTCATTCTTTTTCATTAAATTCAATTATCTAATCCACTTACATTAAGGTTATGATAGTTAGGTTTGTGTTTTTCTCCATTCAATTGGAGAATTATTGTATTTCTTTGTATTTTTTAATCACCTTTCTCTTTTAAGTCAGAACTTCATGATTAATTTTACTTGCACTAATTAGATGCTAGACTATTCCCACAAGCTTCCATTCTATTCCACCCCATTCATATATTCCTGCCCTAACCCAATTTCCTTGAATGCACTTAAATTGTTCATTTTAATTTATTTATTTGCTTATTTACCTATTTAGGCCCATTCTCCTTTTTGACCCTTTCCTTTCCCTGACAAGTTAAGCAGGTGATTTTTGTCTTCAGTCATGAGTTCCTCCTTCCTCCTCCCATTCCATCCAGCCTCTTAGCTTACTTTACCTTTTCCAAGAAGCTTCTGCTTACTTTGGTCTTATTTCTATGCTCTGTTAGTCTGATTTCTATTCTCCTATTCTACTCTATCATCTTAAGTGTCCCTTCTTTTTTTTCTTTATATTTCCCCCATGGGAATCATAACCCACCAAATACCAACTTCTGGAATACCAAACTTGAATCCTCTCCTCTATTCCATCTCTATATTTGTAAATGTGTAGATCTCATCTCATCCTCACACCCCATTGTTTATTTTACTTTGTTTTGTTGGATCCTGCTTGGGCAATGCTTCTCTCCTAGAAGTATCAGTTCATGAAAGAAACAATGGCATTTCTTGGGAGCCACTCTGAATCCTGATTTATGAAGCCTAGCCCTACCCCTGCCCTTTCCATGATCACTCACCCCTTATAAAGCTAATTTATCTTATTTCCAGCTCTCTGCCCCTAGAACTCATACATTCCATCTCTTGGGGGGAGAAGGAGACAACCTCTTCTCTGAGAAAGTGATTGCCTACCATGCGCATTCCTCCAAGATAAAACCTTTTTAGGACTCCTGTCTGTCATCGTAGACATTCATCTTCCCTATCCCCCTCTCCTGCTGACTCTGTGAATATTCTTTAATATTCTCGTTTCATTCTCTTTTCCCCAGTCCTTCCTCTGTACTGCTCTTAGTCTACTATTTCACACTTGTTTAAAGACTGAAGAAATTAAGGTCCTTTCTCAGTTTACTTCCAGGATGGATAGGGGTACATCTTCATCATTTTTCCATTTGTCTTCCATCTTCCCACTCAATTGACTTGACAATGTGTTATCATTTCCCCTCCTCCAAAAGATACTGATTAACTTATGGGGTAGTCCATGGAGTATTAATTCAGGTCTTCCTCCTTCTTGTCTCCTGATTTTTTAAGGTTGCTTTAAAACACGAATAGGCAGCTAGGTAGCTGGGAACCAGCAAGACACATCTTTTTGAGTTCAAATCTGGCCTCAGACTCTTACTAGCTGTGTGACCCTGGGCAAGTCACTTAATCCTGTTTACTCCAGTTTCCTCATCTGTAAAAAGAGCTGGGGAAGGAAATGGCAAACCACTCTAGTATCTTTGCCAAGAAAATCCCAAATGGGGTCACAGAGAATTGGAAATGACTGAATAACAACAGCAAATAAATCATGAATAACTTAAGTCCTTTTTGTTGCTTGATGATTGATCTTTTTCTTTTACCCCTCAATCCAATGTCTTTTGTGTTTTTAAATAATAATCTAGAAACATAAGATAATTTATTTCATTGCTAATTCTCACTCTACTCATTGTATTTATTTGCCCTGTCTCTGTTCCTCTTTTTTGGAGTTTTTTTAAGTTAAATGCCTCTCTTTTGTTGAAGGTTCATATGTACTCATTGATGAATAGGCCCTGCTTTGCAGGCTCTATTACTTTGACTTTTACCTTGAGCTCTTCTGCTTTTTGGAATATGCTATTTCATTTTTTCCTTTGGTCTTTTTTTTTTTGGTGGCTGCAGAGTAATCCAATGTCATTTGAATTAATATTCTTTCATAGTTGATGACCTTTCTTTTGACTTTGAAAAAGTTGGAGTTTTTTGCACTGAAGTTCTGAAATTTAAACAATACATGCCTTGTACTGCTTCAGTTATAGTTCTTTTATCTCTATAGACAATCCAAGAATTCAATTAATCCATACTTTTTCATTTTATTTTCCTATATTTTTTCTTATATTTTTCTAGTTTTCTTATATTACTTTCTGAAGTGGGGCATTGAGGTTTTTAAATTTATCATAATCTTCTGGGACACCTGTGATTTGAATGTACCCTATTGTTGTCTATATCCATAGGGCCAGAGAGACTCAACAGGGAGGCAACTCCCTGTTAGGTAGTGACTCAGGGCTCCCCATATTGACCCCTGATCCTGACATTGAGGGTTAATGGGAGTTTAAATTGATTCCACAACAATCCCGGGAGTTAGGCAGGGTAAGATAACTCCTCACTACCCAATTTTTTTTCTTTTTTCTTTTTGGCTAGGCAATAGGGTTAAGTGACTTGCCCAAGGTCACATAGCTAGT
This sequence comes from Vombatus ursinus, assembly GCF_900497805.2. NCBI lineage: Eukaryota > Metazoa > Chordata > Mammalia > Diprotodontia > Vombatidae > Vombatus > Vombatus ursinus. The sequence goes on from NW_020940360.1 coordinate 36,369,512, forward strand.
AAGTATCAAGTGTCTGAGGCTGGATTTGAACTTAGGTCCTGGAGTTCTATCCACTGCTCCACCTAGCTGCCCCCCACTCACCAATTTCACAAACTCTTTAAGACTCTGCTCAAAACCCACTTCCTCTTTGAAATCTTCCTTGTTTTCCTCCCTTCTGCACTCCCTGAAATGGATATAATGTCTTATTCCTTAAACTTGACATAGTCACTTTGTTTTTAATAGGATTCAGGAGATCTGGAGAACCAGAAATCTAGTACAAGTGTGAAGCAGGTGAAAGTCTTCATAAGCACAAAGCAGATGTGAAAAAGGAGCTATGGGGAACCTACAACAGATGTTGAGCCAGGATGAGTGGTTGCAGTCATTCATGAGCTAGGTCAATAGGGACAATTGGAGCATTTAACTATGCCCTGAGCAAAATCTGCATGGCTGACCAAGGTTAGGTCAGGAAGTGAGATGATGACATGCTTCCCTCTTCCTTTTTCTCCTCTTTTGTGGGTAGATGTATAAACATATCCTTGGTTATCTACTCACTTTAAACTCTGAACTTTCCTCTGAGACTAAAACTCTTAATTAATATAAATCCAAACTATTTGTTGTTGAGTGAAGAGAGTGAAGAGAGAGACAGAGACAGAGAGACTAAGAATATTCCCTTGTTTTACAGATGAGGCATTTGATTCAGGCATAAGAAGGTTTAACCTGGAAGCCAGAGCCAGTACAGTAAAGCAGAGAGGGGAAATGTTAGACTATCACAAGCACGGCAAAAAGTATTTAGAGTACTCAGACATGATATATTCAGAGAAGTCTTCTTTTTCTTTATTTAAGAAAGGCAATGGTAAACTCAGAAAGTCTGTGGGCTGGATAGAAGGGAATAGTTGCTTTGGGTCTGAGAAATTTGGGTGGTTTGTCTTTTTGAAGATTCCCCATAGCATTTCAAAACAAAGTTGACTCTGGAGGGGAGAGGGAGGATCGCACATGTCTGGTTGACCAGCAGAGAGGACTACAATAGGACATGTGTGGTTGACCTAGTGATAACACTATAGCATTGATGTTTCCAGTGCCTAACCTCAGTCATAAGATTCCCTTTCGGGCTAGCCTAACATCAATCAATTAATCAACATTTTTTTATATGCTTACTATGTGCCAGGCACTGTGCTAAGTGCTGGGAATACAAAAAGAGGTAGAAGACAATCCCTGCTCTCAAGGGGCTTACCATATAAAGAGGGAGATTACATACAAATATGCACAAAGCAAACTTCATACTGGATAAATAGTAAATAACGAAGGGAAGGCACTGGAATTAACATCTTTTAAGATTTTTTTCTTCAAGATCAATTACTTTGGTTTGTATAGAATTTGTTTTATTTCAAAGTTGTTGGCTTTTGCTTCTCTTCTGATAAATTTTCTTTCACTTCCATATATTTGAGTTCCATATCTATTATCCTTTTCTTTTTCAGTCTCAACTACTTTGAAGATTCTTCATAATATTTTCCAAGTTTTCTACTCTGTTTTTGTCTTATTTATTTTCATTCTGAGAGCTCTTGTTTCTAACTTAATTTCCATCCTAATATCTTCTTCAAAAAATTGTATTTTTCTTTTGAACTACTCTGGAATTCCTTTCTATTGTTCTTTGATCTCTGAGGAAACTACTGAATACTCTTTTTCACTGGGGATTTTGGGTTCATTTCCTTTCATAATAAAATGCTTATTTAAAATTTTATGGCCTCTAAAATATTAATTTAAAAATATCTCTATGAATCTTACTGTAGTTTATCTTTATGGGAGCTAAACCTCTTTCTCTTGAACATTTTGTCTTTCAGCCTTGTTTGTGTGTTCCCAGTAGCCTGTCTCTCTCTTTCCTTCCTCTTTGGCTTCTCCTTCTCTGTTGTGACTTGTGGTACTAGGCACCCTTATCTTCTTTAAACTGGAGAATGTGAGGATCTGGATGAGTCACACTACCTAGAGTAAACTCTATGGGGAGAGAAACAATCCCAGGTAAGTTTTGAATCCCCCTTCCCTTGGACACAGTCCTTTCTAGTCCACTCTATGCTGGCTATCACTACCACCACCACCCCACTCCTCACTCCCATTCTTTTTGTAATGGAGTAGAATATTTCCTGCCTTTTACTGAGTGGAAGTTCAGAATGAGTCACTGCCACGGAAAGCAACTAGGTGGCATAGTGGATAGAGCGCTGTACCTGAGTCAGGAAGACCCAAATTCAAAGCCATCCTCAGATACTTACTAGCAAGTCACTTAATCTTTGTCTGTCTTAGCATCTACCTCCCAGGGCTGTTGTGAGGATCAAATATGATAATATTTGGAAGCACTTAAGAAATCCACCCCTCTTTCCTTCCTTCCTTCCGTCCTTCCTTCCTTCTGTCTACAGTGGGGACCAGGCAGGACTCACCTCCACCTGACCATGAAAATTATTTATCACGTGACCACCAGTTACATTCATTTTAACAACCTCATGGAAAATCATAGATCTTAGAATTAGAAAGATACTCAGAAGTCCAAATCTTAACCCAAATGTGTCTTGTCTGCAATAGCCCCAACAAAAGGTCATATACCACCTCTCACTCTTAAAGAGAAATGCAATTATTCTCATTTTCAGATGAGGAAACTGAGTTTCTGAGGGGTTATATGACTTGCCCAAAGCCATGGACCTACTAGGTGATAGAACCAAGATTATAACCCAGAGTTCTTGAATCCCATTACAAAGCACTATGCCCAAAGAGTAAAAACAGTTATATCCAACTCAGGGAGTGAGGAAGGGAAGAAATCAAGGAAGACGTCAAGAAGGAAGTGGCTTTTGAGTTGAATGTTAGAGGAGATACAGAATGAGGAGCTGAGTATTGATTTCTGTCTTGCCTAACAGGATTGTTGTGGGACCAAAATTTTAATCAATGATTTATGTGAAAACAGAATGCATACTTATTAAAATTACAGATAGTATAAAAGAATAATAACTGATACTCATATATTACTTTAAGCCCTACCAAATACTTTATACACATTGTCTCATCGATACTCACAACTTTGCGAGGGAAGTACTGCAAGGGTTTGTGTGTATGTTTGTGGACAGATATAGATATATGTATGTATATGAATGTATTTGCCACTACAAGTATATTATCTCTATTTTACAGATGAAAAAAACCGAGGCTCAATGAATTACCCTTTGTCACACAGCTAGGAAGTACGGAGGGCACAATTCAAATCCTGGTCTTTCCTGACTCCAACTCCACTATTTTTTCCTCTATGCACAATGCCTTTAAAACTTGGAGAAACAGCAAAGTTTGATGACTCAGTTTGAATTTTTAAAAATTCATAGGACAGAAAGGTGGCAGATTAACAAGATGAAGGTTGAAAAGAATAAATGTAAAATCCTACACTTGATTTGAAAAAAATATCAGATGCAGAAGTACAGAAGTCACAGTTAATATTTAATAATTAATAAGAAGTCATGAAGAAGACCTATAAGCCAACAGTGTAAGGGCTCAAGAACATTTGGCTCCATTACAAACTTAGGCTTCTTTGATAGAAGTAGAGTGTTCACAATAGGAGAGCTGATAGTTCCCATGTACTGTACTCTGTTCTGTTCTGACTATACTTGGAAATACATTTTTCATTGCAGGGTGGAAAATGAGAAGAGCCTGAGAAGATGTCAGTCAAATGATGTCAATACAATGAATATGAATGATTCCAGAGGACCAATGATGAAACAAACTGTCTTAGCAAAGATTTAGGGTGCATAATGAGACACATATACACATATATAAATATATTTGTATATAACCATCTGGGAAATTTGTTTTGCTTGACTATACATGTTTTGGGGAGGCAGGGGTAGGATGGAGAAGAAATAGATTTCCATTCATTTTTAAAAATATAGAGTTCAGGGCAGCTAGGAGGCACAGTGGACAGCCTTAGAGTCAAGAGGACCTGAGTTCAAATCTGGCCTTAGGCGTGTACTAGCTGTGTGACCCTAGGCAAGTCACTTAACCCTGATTGCCTTAAATATACATATATATTATATATAATATATTATGCATATTATATAGTATATATAATATATACTATATAATCTATATTGTACATATTATATATTACATATATATAGAGAAAGACAGATACAAAAAGAGAGAGAGAGTCGAGAGGAAGAGAAAAAAAAGATAGAAAGAGACACACAGAAATAGAGCGAGGGAGTGAGTTCAGTGGGGTGATGGTAAATGTTGCATACACTTTCCCAGATGAGGTCATTATATTATTAGTTTAATTTTACTGTTTTAGCTTGCTACAAGAGACCTCTCATGAAGTAGGAGTAATTTTTAAGCATTTGTAATAAAAAAAAACCAAAACACAGCAATAAAACTGAAAATGACACCCCACACAAAAAAACTCCACTTGCTTCCTATTATCCCTGGGATCAGATACAAATTCCTCAACCACTTAAACCTTTTTACAACCTGGCCTCAACCTACCTTTCCAACCTAATTATACATTACACCCCTTCAGGCACTCTATAGTTGGACCAAACTGGCCTCCTTGCTCTTTCCTCCATACTCCACCTCAAGTCTTCACGCTAGCTGTCCCTCATACTTGGAACACACTCTCCTCCTCACCTCAGCCTCTTAAAATCCCTGATTTCCTTTAAAGCTTACTTATCTCAAGCCACACCGTCTGCAGTAGACCATTTTTGTTCTTCCTCTCATTTTTTCTCCCATCAAAGATTTAAAAAAATTTGTTCAGTTGTTTAGTTGCTCAGTCTGACTCTTCTTGAGCCTGTGGACCGTAGCACGCTGTCCGTGGGATTTTCTTAGCAAAGATGCTGGAGTAGTTTGCCATTTCCTTCCCTAGATTAAAGCAAAGAGAGGTTAATTAACTTGCCCAGGGTCACAGCTAGTAAGTGTCTGAGGCCTGATGTGTGTGTGTGTGTGTGAGTGTGTGTGTGTGAGTGTGTGTGTGTATACATATATATGTGCACACATACATCATATGTGTATAGACACATTTATAGCTATATAAACATAGACCTACACACACACACACACACACACACACACACACACACATATATATATAAATACACACATATATATTTGTAATATTTTCCCTTGTTAAAATATAATTTCCTTAGGGGCAAGGATCTGTTCATTTTTTCCTTTGTATCCCGAGTGTTTGACAACAGAGCGGGCACTTAACCTTACTGATTAATTGTTTGAAAGAGGGTGTAGAAAAGCTTCCCCAGGCCCCTCCACCCTGGTCACCCCCTTTCCTGCTTTCTATGCCTAGAAGATCCCCCCCTTTGGCTACTGTTTGCCCTTTTAGATTTAGCCTTTTTATTCTTCCTTAGATTTCTGAAAATGTGCAGATACTACTTGATGAGACTCAGAAAAAAGAACAGATGGGGGAAAATACCCTTAAAATTAGGATCCCTTTATACTAAGCTTCTGAATGTGACTACTTACACATCCATTTTAGAGCTGAGGAAAATGATATAAAGAGGGGTTTGTCTACAATGACACAGTAAGTCATTACATCAAATATTAGCAAGTATTATATCAAATGATGGGACATTTGTCTAGCACTTTTCAGACCTTAATGAACTATTTAAGTGTTCAAGTCAACAATAGGTAAAAGTGTTTCATATGAGATAATAATGATAGCCCACATCTGTATAATGCTTTAAGTTTTTAACATGCTTTGCATACAATATTTGTTCACAGAACTCCTCTTAGTAAGGGCAATTTATTACATTTGGATAACTTTTTCAGAAGTGCCTTCCTACACATCACATTTGATCCTCACAATGACTAAAAAAAAAAAAAAAAAAAAAAAAAGCAAAGCAGGCATCATTACCCCCATTTTACAGATGGAAAAAACTGAGGCTTTAAGCAACTGTTCCTTAATAAATGATGGAGCTAAGACTGGAAGACATCTTCTGAGTGACAGAGAAGTGAAAGACAAGAGGAGCCTTTGTTCAGGTCTCCTGACTGTCCTGGATTTGAAATAAACACTCTCTTTCTGATGTTTTACAACTAAATGTGATGAAAAGGTAATGATCTTGATATATTTATTGACATTGTCCTTATTTGTTTGTCTGGAAGAGGGAATGCCTAGAACTGAGGGTGGGTTGTTGTTTTTCTTTTGTTTGTTTTGTTTTGTTTTGCTTTTTAAGGGCTTCTTGATTACTCAATAAGCCTAGCTGAGCTAATGGGGACAAAGTAAATATCTCTTAGCCAACACTCTTGAAATTAGCGTTAGAGTGCTGTATTCTGGCATCACAGAGACACTTTGGAAAGTGACTGTATCTCCCCCCCCCCCCCCCCCCCGGCCTTAGGCTAAAAAACGGTGCAGAACGACAGCTCACTGCTTGAGCAGTGCAATCAGGACAAGTTTGCTTCCTGATCCTGAGGCTATCTTGCCCAAGAGGGGGTTTGGAATCTTGGAGGTAATAGGTCTTTTGATTGTAAACCTCAGGCATGACGCCTTTGAAACTTGAGATCCAGGTTCAAAAGGGCCTGAAGTGAGGGTGGGGAAATGGGAAAGTAAGTCCTGGGATCTGAGACTCAAGATATTCAAACTAGAATTCATCTTTCCCTCAACCCACCCTTTTTACTAACTTTCTTACTTCTGTTGGGGCAGCTAGGTTGTGCAATGGATAAGGTACTGAGCCCAGAGTCAGGAAGACTCCTCTTTGTGAGTTCAAATCTGACCTCAGACACTTACTAGCTGTGTGACTATGGGCAAGTCACTTCACCCTGTTTACCTCAGTTTCTTCATCTGTAAAATGAGCTGAGGAAGGAAGTGCAAACCACTCCAGTATCTTTGCCAAGAAAACCACAAATGGGTTCACAGAGTTGGAAATGACTGGACAACAACATTTCTGTTGAGTGCACCGCCATTTTTACCAGTCCTTGTGTTGAGGTTTAGGAGTTTAGGGATGCTGGGACCCCAAAATCATAACATACAGGTCCTGCACAAAAGAATTCGACCCAAGCCTTCTTTCAGCCAAGGACAAGGTTTATTAGAACATCCGCCATATTGGCTAGACTCTTAAGGAATCTGAACATTTGTGAGCTATTGGCTAGATTATAAGAATCTGAGCACCTTAATGGAGACAAGATGGACCTTATATACAGAAAGACTGTGGGAGGGATCTAGGAGTGGCCATGTAGTTTGTAGGGACAGTGAGGTAATAGGATGCCAGGGACCTGGACCCACCTGGACCATGTGGCTAAGGGAGAATGGAGCCTAGCTAGGATTAAGGGTGGGAAGTGGCCCAGGCCCATCTGGAGGTAAGACAATGAAGGGCTAGGCTAGGTTAAGGGTAACAGAAAATTGGGAGATTGGGTGTAGCCACAATGTAAGGCCAGTTGATGGGATTATAGCCTCAGGCAAACACCAGAGATTTGGCCATGTGGGAAAGTCCAGGGTTTTTCATTTCTGGGGTCCTAACTCTTCCTCACCCCCATATCTAATCAGTTGACAAGCAGTATTCATTCTACTTCCTCAATATCTCTCACTTCTATTTCCTCTCTACTCATACCACAAGTTCTCTATTTCAGGTTCTCATCACCTCTTTAACCTAGACTACTAGAATAAGCCCAGCTGTTTTCTGGAGCAGATAGATGGTGTAGTGGATTGAGTGCCAGGCCTGGAGTCAGAAAGATCTGAGTTCGAATCTGTCCTCAGGCACTTACTAACTGTGATCCTGGGCAAGTCACTCAACCCTGTTTGCCTTAGATTCCTCATCTGTAAAGTAAACTGGAGAAGGAAATGGCAAACCACTCTAGTTCCTTTACAAAGAAAACCCCAAAATTGGGTCATGAAGAGTCAGTTCTGAAATGACTTAACAACAACAATTGTATATGTGCCTCTAGGATAGAAAAGTAACTCCTTTGTCATTTAAAACCCTTCAGAGTCTGGTCCCAGTCTACCTTTCCAACCTGATTACACATTACTCCTCTTCCCACATTTTGCTTCAGCCCAACTGGCTTTCTCCATCAAGCATACCCCATCAACTATCTCTTGTGCCTTTGAATGGTTGTCCCCCATGCCTATAATTCACTTCCTTTTCCCCTCTGGCTCTTAGACTATCTAGCTTTCCTCAAAATTCCATTACCACCCCGCCCCCAAACAACCACAAACAAACAAACCACAATTACTTTGTATTTACTTTTTATGTATCTTCTATTCATTTATATATGTCCATATGTTATCCCAATAAGCAGAAAGTGTTTTTCTTTTTTTTTTTTGTCTTTGTATGGCCAATGACTGTTACATGATTATTGCTCAATAAATGCTAATTCTTTGATTGGGACATCTCACCGTGCTCTGGTACTCTCATTTTGTCTTTTCCCAGGGAATAGACTAAACGTTTGGAGTCCAAGAAGCTAAGTGAGACTTGCTAAAGAGCTATCTTGCTAAAGAGCTGATACATATATCAGAGGCTTGCTAATGCCAAGCTCCTTCTAGTGTCTACTTTCCATTAAAACACACACACACACACACACACACACACACACACACACACACACACCCAGCAAAACCCACAGTCTCTCATGCCCTTGTAACTTGCCTTGAATGTACTGTTTTATGTGGAAACCTCAATCAGTTGTTTTTAATATCTGGCATTTTCTCCTGCTTTACAAAACTCACACTCTCAAGCACACCTTAGAGAATTAACAATTCCTTTATTTCTTCCTGCACTGAAGTATTAATTAAGCGCTTACTCTGTGCTTAAGCTAGACACTTCAAAAGGTTCACACAAAGACAAAATGTAAAATAGTCCCTGCCCTCAAGGAGAGCAAATTCTACTAGGAGTGGGGTAGAGCACATCCTTTTTGCTGATGAATACGAATTCCATTTTGAGGAGGAAAAGAACTATAACTAGAGGAATCAAGAAATGCTTTTGTAGAGGTATTTTCAGAGTACCCAGAAAGTATTTATGGAGCATTTATGGAGTATTTATGGCAGTCACATGGCGAGTTACTGGAAGCCAGGTATTTGGGCCCCAGGTTTAGCGTTTCTCTCTCCCTGTATCTCTTTTCCTTTGTTTCTCTCTCAATCTCTTTTTCTTATTCTTTCTCTTTCTCACCCATTTTTGCACTTTCTCTTCCTCATTCTCTCTCTCACACACACATACACATAAAGTGAATTATGTAAGTACAGTTATTACAAGAGGAAAGCATAGCTCTGGGATTGTGCTACAGAGTGGATGGATTTAATCTGGTAAAAGGTGAAACTTGGAACTTCAGTTTAAAAGAGGAAATTCCCTTCCAGAAGAGAGGTGGAGAACTATTAGGGCAGAACATTGTACACACTGCTGATGAGGTTTCTATATTAGATGTTTTCGCTTCATTATTTTTCTTGTGCACAAGGGAAGGTTCAATCTAGAACGGTAGATTGGAAATGACTATGATATTAAGACAAAAAGCACCAAAAAAAAGGTTTTTAAAAAGATACTAGCAAACATTTGTTAATGTTTCTTTTTATTTATTAATTAAATTGATTAATTAGGACATAAATTAATCTAAATTATTAATTTATTAATTTTAAACCATCAATGTATTAATTATTCTAATAAACTTAATAACATAAGGTTTACAAAAGCCTTTCTCATATTATCTCATTTGATTTTGACAATAACCCTGTGAGGCAGATACTATAATTCATCAATTGGCTGTGCCATACCCAGAAGGGAACTTGGTGAGGATTCCACAAAGGGGGTAAACGAACTCCTAAGGCCGGAAGGCACCCCTCAGTCATATGTATTTCTACATGAATTGTGTTGTTGTTCAGTCATTTTCAGTAGTGTCCAATTCTTCATGACCCTTTTGGAGTTTTCTTGGCAGAAATACTGGGGTGGTTTGCCATTTCCTTCTCTAGCTCATTTTACAGATGAAGAAACTGAGGCAAACAGGGTTAAATGACTTGCCCAGGATCACATAGCTAGTAAGTGTCTGAGGCCAGATTTGAACTCACAAAGATGAGTTTTCCTGACTCCAGGCCCAGCCTTCTATCCATTGGGCCACCTAGCTGTTCTTCCTACATGAATACCTCTCTATTTTTTGTACTCTAGGTTTGAGTTTCCTCTTTCTAGGGACTAAGCATGTTCAGAGGAAAGAGTATGCCCCCATTTTAGGTAGGCAGGAATGTTTTTGTACTTTTGTCCTTGCTATGCCTTCCCAGTAGATATCCCTTGGTAAAAGCTAATTAATATTTCAGAGAGCATACTGGCTAGGGGCATATGAACCATAGTCTCAGAAGCTACCACCTCTCCACATTACTCCCAGATCCCTGAGGGATAATAGTAAGTCAGCTGTCCTCTGGGGACCCAACCTGCCTCTGTGAGTAGAGTTGGAGAAGTAAGCCCAGAGGATGTGCCACATTTGGATGGAGTGTATAGTGGAAGGGCATTGATTGAGTGAGAATAACCGAAGAAGAGCTTTCAGACAAAATTATAGAGGAGTGTCCTTCATAACAAAGATGTTTCCCTGCCCCTATGGATGGAACCATGTTTTGTCTTCAAGGAATCCTAGGCTCCCAGCAACTTTTTGTCTTTTTCTTGTGTTGGTAACATTCACGATGTGGAAAGGACATAACTGACCCCAGGTATGCTGTCTGTCCTGCATGCAGGAGGAAGCAGAATTGAGCTATCTGTGACTGGGCTTTTTGCATTACTTCTGTCTTGTCATCAAGTAAAAAAATCAGCTTCGTTTTCTCCTTCCCACCTCAAGTATTCCACCCACTGAACCTCTCAAACCGCTCACTGAAACAAAACCCCACATAGCAATTCAGGAGATAGCAAGAGGCAAGATGGTGGGGAGAGGAGGGAGGGGGAAAGGGATGTGTACATGACATTCCCTTCCTTCCCCTTCTGAGTTCAAAGTACTTCTTTTTACCTGATAACAGCAGATGGGGAATGTGATTCCAAGCAATTTATTCATTTTTTTATAAAATCACAATGTGGAGGGTTTTTAAATTTATTATAAAATAATTTTACCTTAGTAGGGAAAACAGCAAGTAAAAGCAGTGACCTAGAAGTTTGAGTTCATAAATAGATTTTTGGCAACTTAAATAACTTCCAACAAGCAACTGAAGAGGACTTCAGATTTGGAATGAGAGGACCTTGGTTTGAATCCTGTTTCTACAACTTATTATCTTGGGAAAATTACTTCATGTCTCTATACCTCAGTTTTCTCATCTGCAAAATGAGAACTTCATGGCCTCCAAGTTCCCTTCCAATTCTAAAATTTAGGATCCTGTGATCTCCTAAGTCATACGGAGGTTTTGATCCAGGATCTCTACTTTTCGAGGAAGTTTCCTACATTGGGAGTTCCCTATGCTTCAGAAATCCCAGCTACTTTGAGCATTCATACAACAGTTTAAATTTTCACTGATTAAAAAAAAAAAAGATCTATTAAAAGAGAGCTAGGTGGCACAGTGTCAGGAAGACCCATCTTCCTGAGAGTTCAAATCTATGTCAGACACTTCATAGCTGTGTGGCCCTGGGCAAATCACTTAACCCTGTTTGCCTCAGTTTCCTCATATGTAAAATGAGCTGGAGAAGGAAATGACAAACCATTCCAGTCTCTTTGCCAAGAAGACCCCAAATGGGGTCACAAAGAGTTAGACACTATTGAAAATGACTGAACAACAATAACAATAAAGATGTTAAAATTGGAAGTTATAATCTTGGGCTAGGCTAAGGATTGTGACTTTTAATTATATAGTATTTGAGATAGTTTGTGTGTTGGTCTCATCTTTCTTTTTTCTTAACAAAATATTTAGAAATTATCTAAGATCTCTGTTAGGGAATTGTGCCAGCTGGCACTACCATTCCTGACCTCAAGGAACTTATAACACTTATGCAAATAATTATGATGAAAAGTAGAATATTATAAGGCCAAAGAAATGGTTCTAAATCTTTTTGAGTATGAGGACCTACTTTTATTTATGTTTAAAATATTTTAAAGACATACTGATGTGTTTAGTTTTTATATCAAAGAATATCTGGAAATACCACTATCTCTAGCCCCTGAACAACAACAAAAATGGAACCTTCTCATGTAACAAAAGAAAACCAGTTTGATATCGACACCCATCATCGCTACCTTGTCTGACTCTGTATACCACATCCTGCCCTAATGTATTTCATTATTGGTCTCCAGGACTCTTAGCTGATATTTCACTTAGAGTTAGGCTTCCTTTTAGAGATTTCTTCATTCTCACCCTTATAGTCACTGTGTATATCCTCCTCTACTCTTGCTTATTTCACTCTGCATTAGTTTGTACCAATCTTAACCACATTTCTATAAACCAAGGATTCTTGTTAGCATTAAAAAAGAAAAAAAATTAACTGGAGCTACACCATAGTAGTCACATCATTAATTCCTTCTATTGACTGAGAAAATAAATAATGCCCCCCAAACTACTATGAATTCAGCAATGATTTTAAATGAATTTGTATTGTATTAATCACCACAGCCTCTACATATATTTGGGGGGGGGG
>NW_020940360.1:36382039-36428432 GCF_900497805.2 Vombatus ursinus
CATGTGGATTATCAGACCCCTTGCTATAATTCTGCACCCTCCCCCAAGGGTCCATCACCCACCCACCAGTTGGGGACCATTGGTCTAGACAAAGTGCTACAAAGAATTTGAAGAGGGAGAGAACCTCCTTTAGGCATTGCTTTTTATAGAAATGCTACCAACAATTATTTTTGCTTTATAATTAAAAGTTTATTTGCATGGGAATGCATAGAGATATAGTTAATTGTTTCATGCTGTAATATGAATAGTAACAGCAATAATAGTAACAGTAACAACAGTACAATAGTGGTAGAGACAGGGACTGGACCTGATTTCATTGGCATAGGGAATTCCCAGGTGAAGAAACTCCCTCTACCATTTTAGGTTGGCACATTTTCTGCAATTTATAGCCTAAGAGTTGCCTAGAACAGTGGCGTCAAACTCAAATAGAAAAAAGGACCACCAACCTGTATATAAGGATCCCTGCAGTCACATATTGACTTAGTTTTTAAAATGTAATGCTATCAACATATAGCAAAGATCCCATGTGTTGTGAGGGCTGAACCTGACGTGTACTGTATGGGCATCATTTTGTGGCTCAAAGGAAGGCAGAATGGACAGGTCTATCCTCTTTTCTCCATCCTTCTCCAAGGGAGGCTTCACTTCCTGCCAGGAGAGGAAGCAGGAGGTTGAGGCTAGAGGATGCTCTATTCTCAGAGAAAGGGGCTACAGCAGGGGCAGCCAGGTGGCACAGTGGATAGAGCACTGGTCCTGGAGTCAGGAGGAGCTGAGTTCAAATGCAACCTCAGACACTTACTAGCTGTGTGACCCTAGGCAAGTCACTTAACCCCAGTTGCCTAAAAAGAAAAGAAAGGGGATACCAGGCTAGAATTATATCTATCTGCTCCCTTAGATACTTATAGTCTAGGGGCTATGATAAAGTTCAATCTAACTTTTCATCACTGTGTCATTATTAGAGAAGAAGGAGGACCCCAAGGTTTATATCCAAGGCTTGACTCCTTTCCCACCAAAAAACAGTTCTACAATGAACACACATAGTGAATAGCAAAGAAACACATTTATCCAAATAGTAGCCAAGCAAATCAGAAAAGGTACGTGTATAGGAGAATATATACCAGACAATATAGAGTGAAAGTGGTCTCCTGTCAGGAGTGAGTCATAGAGTTCAACCAAGGGGAAACTCCCCAAAGGCTCTACTGTAGCAACTAGGATAGGGACATGATGGAGACTGCCAGCTCCTCCCATGCCTTCCTGGATTATTTTCCTTCAGTACCCTCAAATGGAGTTGACTTCTTCCATCTCCCCTGCTGAAACAGCTACAGAACCCCAAAGTGAGGAATGGCCAGGAGGCCAGTGTGGCTGGATTGAAGAGTATAAAGTGGGGATTAAGGTATAAGAAGCGTGGAAAGGGAGGAGGGAGCTAGGTTATGAAGGGCTTTGAATGCCAAAGAGAGCATTTTGTATTTGATCCCAGAGGCAACAGGAAGCCACCGGACTTTATTGAGCAGGAGGAGTGATATGATCAAATTTGAGTTTAAGAAAAATAATTTTAGGGGCTGAATGGAGGATGAGTTAGAGTGGGGAGGGACTTGGGGTAGGCAGACCCACCAGCAGGCTACTGCAATAATCCGGGCACGAGGTAAAGAGGGTCTGTACTAGAGTGGGGACAGTATCAGAGGAGAGAGGGCGCCATCTTTGTGACTTTACTTTGCATCAGTTTGTACATCCTTCCTTCCCTCTTGACCTCTGTTCTACACCAGATCAGCCTCAAGCCAGTCTAGCAGTTCTGGTATGAGATGGGAATGAAATGAAACCCTTATAGACTGTCCAACATTTAACAAAAAGTTTAACAATAGTGTGGTGCTCTGGGCTGGGCCCAGAAAGTTCTTCTTCAGGTTAGTTATTCTTCTGGTAGTTTAGGTTCAATACTGGAACAAAATAAGATACTCATAGTTCATTTATCCTTCAGCTAAACTACCTATGTCAGACCCTGAAAATAAATGACCCAAGAGAGGTCATACAACTGCTGTCAACTCTGAAAAATACCAAAGAGCTCACAGAGGTAATACCCCAACTGTTAACTCTAAAAAATAAAATGAAATAAAACTAAAGGACTAACAGTGGTTATAAGCAAAACATTTTCTTTATTCCATTGGAGAAGGAAAACTAGACAAGAATACCGGAGTCTGCTCTGATACTGAGGAGAGCCACTGCAGTGAGGCTGAGCCTTGAGACACTAGTGACCATGCAGGGAGCTGTAGCTGTGGCAATAAGGGGATAACAGCAAAAATGAGGCAAGTCGGATTCATAGTAGGGTTTCATGAACACAACATGGTCTGGACAAGCAGGTGCTTGTCCAAGCTCAGGGACCACCTGGGGCTGGTGTGAAACAGTTCTAAGATTTTGTTTAGTGGGTGAGTGCAAAGGATTGTTGTTATGCCAAGCTTAGGGCAAAGCTTGTTTCCTGGGCCTTAGCTCTGGAAAACAGGGTGTCTCCTAATACTAAAAAGAGAGGGGTGGTCTTGGCATAGGGATCCTGCCACCAAAGTTACCCATTGTGATCTACCAGCCAAATATCAGAGTACCCCCAGAGCTCCTTATGGCTACTTAGGTGATGAGGAAATGACTTCAACAGTGTAATTACTTAGTCTCCTGAGCCAACCAAGTCTCAAGGATGCTCTCAATACCTTTAATGGAAAAACTAGTCAAACTTACATGGAACAAAGAAGAATTAGGATATTGCTTCTATCACACTTGGAAAGGATATTCAGCAAGGATACCGCTTGGATTCATTTGGGAATAGCTCCCAAACCTCCCCATTTGCCACTGTAATGCCCTAGCCTGCATGACATGTCAAGCTTCATGAGCCCCTTTCTTCTGTTTCATTGAGTTTTTATACTGAGGAGACCTGGAAGCTACATGGGTGATTCAAGTTTGACTTCCCTGAGTCTTAAAGGATGGTTTTAGTACTTTTAAGGGAAAAACTAGCCTAGCCTTTGTGGAACAAATATTGCTTCTTCCACATCCTCTTTTGGAACTAGTTACCAATTCCCATCAATTCCTTCTTCCTAACATCTCTTGAATGTGTTCATTTCTTTCTAACCCTACCTTTACCCCTTAATCCAGGCATTCATCATCTCGAACCCAAGTTATTGCAATTGCTTCTTTTTAAAAGTTTTTAAAATTAATTTTTTATTTTGTTTTTATTGTAAACTTAAAAATCATCACCAAACATAAAGCATTTCAAGAGACAAAGAATGGGGAAGAGAATTGTGTAAGAAATTGCAAACTTCTGTTATAGGCAGTTTTTTGGTACAGAAATATACAACTGTATTATACATATAGTCACTTATATGTAGTCAAACAACAAAATTGGTCTATTCGGGTCCCCTTCTGCAATAGCTTCTTAACTGGTTTCCTGCCTCTATTTTCTAGCTATCTCCAATCCTTGAACACCACGGTTAGAATAACTGTTCTAAGACATCTTCTTTCATGTCCTCCCCCTCCAAAAAAGAATCCACCACATTTTAATGGTTCCCCGTTGTCTACAGCAGGTATTGACAACCTTTTCAAAATAGTATGGCAAAAGGTATTTTTTTTTTCACTTAGTCTTAAACTGAAAGATGAAGGCAGGGATAATGGAAAGATGTGGAGGCTCTCCTTTGCTGCTTGAGCTAGAAATGTGTGTTTGTGAGTGTGTGTGTATATGTATGTGTGAACCACCATCAGGTGCATCCTCTCAAGACCCTGTCTAATTGTGAGATGGCTCTTCAATTGAGTCAAGGTCAAGGAGACCTTAAAGATAATGGGGCCCTGAACCTAGTGCTCCTGGCAGAGGAATGATACCGTGATCTGGAGGAGGGGAAGCAGAATGCAGTAGATGCTCCTATAAATGGGATTGAGGGGGTGTCCTTATTTTTTCCTAGAAGAAAAATTTCAACCACAGACATCAAGTGACAAGAGCTAGTTGAAGTGTCAGTGACAGGAAGTGTTTTAAGATCAATATATTTCTATTCTCAAAAATGTGTTTCTATAAAAACCGTACTTCTGGTACTAAAATTGGATCATCTTTGCTACTGGAGTGTTTTTAAATCTCAGTGATGGTAGTCGGGGAGTTAGATCTTTTACTTGCTTGCTTCTGAGTATCTGAAAGTCACAAAATCTTTCAATAGGTTTCAATAGGTTCATAGATATAGAGGTGCAAGGAACCTTAGACATCATCTTGTCCAACCCTCTCATTTTACAAATGAGAAAACTGAGGCACAGAGAGTTTAAGTGACTTGTTCAAGGTCATAGGAATAGTAAGTAGCATAGCTGGGTCAAACTCAAGTCTTGTGGTGGAAAGAAAGGGAACAAATATGTATTAAACACCTATATAGTGCCAGGCATTGTGTCAAGAGCTTTACAAATATTGTTATCTCTTTTGATCCTCACAACAACCGTGGGAGGTAGGTGCTATTATTAGTCCCATTTTACAGTTGAAGAAACTGAGGTAGACAGAGGTTAGGGGCTTTACCCAGAGTCAGACAACTAAGAAGTGAGGCTAAATTTGAACTCATGTCTTTCTGACTGTGTTTTCATGTATAGCATTCATTTCTCTACACCACAGTAAATATAATTTGTTAATAGTATCAGTTTTGTTTAGTGCAAAATCCAAGAGGCAGTATGGTACAGTAGAGGGCGGGCCAGCCTCAGCATCAGGATGTACTCAAGTCCTGCCTCTGAATGTGTGCCCCTTTCAGTGCCCCAAGGCGACTGTCTAGGACTAAGTGACAGATGAATGTCTGCCCTGCTTCAGTAGGAGTTTCCTACAAGGATAAAACATAGGTCCTGACCAAAGTTTAAAAACATATATAATAGAAATTTATAAATATGTAATATATAAAGTATATATACTACGTAATATATGATATGTAATATATGAAATAGAAATATATTGTATAAATAGGTAACATTAAATATATAATACATAAAATATAAATATATATAACATGTAATATATAAACACATTTAATATATGGGGTTTTTTTTAGTTAAAAATTGTGTATTTCAAATAAAATGGGAAGATTCTGGTTCCAAACTGGAATCTGAACAAGCACCTTGTATGCTTGACTTTCATAATTGTATGTCTGTGGTATGGCCACACTCTATAGATGTTTATATAAGACCTATGTTTTTCTAATAGTAAGACAAGGAAACTTGACAAGTCCTTGCCAATACAAAGCACACAGGTGTTCCCTGACCAGATTCGTGTGTTTTTTTGTTTGTTTGTTTTTTGTTTTTTTACCATCATGGACCACATATGTCAGGCAGTTTTGCTGAAGTTTGTTCACTCTGAGGGAAATCTAGAATGCAGATCCATTTGAATCCTGGCATTATTAACAGTTTGATCTTTCTTGGCTCATTTCCTCAGGGCTGAATTAGCAAAGATGCTGGTGAAATCATTCCAAAAACCTTTATCTTTAAAATGAAGTTTTACTGATATCTTTTTTTTTTACATTTCCTAAATTTCCCCCTTTTGTTGCTTCTTCCCCTCTCAAGAACCATCTCAATGAATATTTTTAAAGAAAAAAAGAAGAGAAAAAACAATAAACAAAACATATCAATACATTGGACAAAAATCTGAAAATACATGCAATGTTACACAACTGTGTATCTTCCACCTCTGCAAGGGAATTGGAGGAGATGTCTTCTCATATTTCTTATTTGGGGCTGTAGTTATTTTTTTTTTTTGGTAATTTTGCAACATTTACCTCTTTAAAAAAAACCCAAATATTTATTGATTTTTTTTATTCCACCAAAATTTCTCCCAGTATCCCTCCTCTCTCCCCAAACCATCCCATATAACAAATACTATTGTGAAAGAAAAAAGTGAAAATACGAGAAAAATCAGCAAAACTGATCAATAAAAAACCAAAAAGTCTGAAAATAGTTGTAAGGTACTATACCCACTGACCTCCCACCTTGGCAGAGGAGTGAAGTAGGGGTGTCTTCTCATGTCTCTTCTTGGAGAGCCATGCTTGTTCTCTGTAATTTTGCAACATTTGCCTTTGATTTGGTTGTGGTGGTTCTTTCCATTCCAGAGAGTAGTCCAGGGGTATTCTGGAGCTCCAATGGACAATCATTAAATTTTCAGTGTGAGCATTTTACCCCCCAGGAATTGGCAAATTACAAACCAAGGCTTGCTAAGGCATTTTATGGATTATCTAGACTAGGAAAGTTATGGAAAAAATGTTAACAATGCACTTTAAACTTAGAAGTGTGTCATGTGTTTTGGGAGTTGGTTGTTAAATGTTTACCAACATACTCTGCATCTCATTTTAAACTTATGGAAATTAAAGGTAGGAAAGGTGGGATAACTTGCCCAAGTTACCACAGGTAGTAAATTGCACAACCAGAAGTTGAAACCAGGTCCTCTAACTCTAAATCCAGCACGTTTTCCACTTCACTGCGTATTAGTCATCAATAATAGGGCAGCTAGGTGGCACAGTAGATAGAATGCCAGGCCTGAAGTCAGGAAGGCCTGAGTTCAAATCCAGCCTCAGATACTTCTCAGTTGTGTGACCCTGGGCAGGTCACTTAACCCTGTTTGCCTCAGTTTCCTCATCTGTAAAATGAGCTGGCATCAGAATAGATGGGAAGTGACTCATAATTGGAATATGGCTATGGAAGAGAATGAGGCACCTAGGTGGCACCGTGGATAAAGTGCTCGGACTGGAGTCAGGAAGACCTGAGTTCAAATGTGGCCTCAGACACTTACTAGCTGTATGACCTTGGGCAAGTCACTTAACCCTGTTTGCCTCAGTTTCCTCACCTGTAAAATGAGCCAGAGAAGAAAATGGCAAACCGCTCCAGTATTTTTGCCAAGAAAACCCCCATTGGGGTCACAAAGAGTCAGACATGGCTGAAAAACGACTGAATGACAAAACAGCATCGATAATAAATAACAAGACAGCAAAATTCTGGGCTTCTTTCTAAGGTCTTCTTTGTTAACTGGGTTCATTAACTCTTTTTAGTTTTCTGATTTGGAATGGAAAAAGTGGACTCACCATCAAATATTAAACTTATTTATTAAAGACTGTGTGATGCATGTGTATGTATGACTGTGCATATGTGTATCTATCTAGATATTTTATATATGTACATACACATATATGGAGTGTCCTGAAGTCTTAGTGCAGTTAAGCTTGAAACGGCACTAAAGACTTTTGGGATCCTTTGTATATGTGTATTTACATATATGTATAGATATAGATATAGATACAAATATAGAGGCATATGTACACCTATAACACTCCTATATCGCATGAATATACATACACATGAGTACAACACACATCATAACACATGCGTGCATTATGTGCTATGCATAGATACACAGATGTTCATGTTATGTTGTGGATGTGTCATACAAATTTGTATATTGTTACAGATGTGTTACAGAGAGGCAGCATGGAGTAGTGGATAAACAGCCGGCCTCTGATTCAGTAAGACCTGTGTTCAAGCCTCAGTTCTGACGTATATGGCTGTGCGACCCTGTTAGGTCACAAAACTCTTCAACTCTCTAAGACTCTAAATTGTAGACCTGAGTTGGTAGAAAGCATTTCTTCTCTGGGAGGTCATAGCAACCCAGATTTAGAATTGGATGGTACCTCAGTAGTCATCTAGTCAATCTCCCTAATTTTTACAGATGAAGTAACTGAGGCTCAGAAAATTTAAGTGGTTTGCTTGGGTTCATATGATTAGTAAGAGTCTAAAGTAAGATCTGAACTCAGGTTTTCCTGATTCCAACTCCAATACTCTACTCACTACACCATGTTGTTTTTCTATATCAATGTAATCACAGGTCTGATTTGTCTTCTGCCTTCCCTTACTCCTCCCCTTCCCCAAATAGTGCTCACTGGGCACTGGAAAACTATCTGTTCAGTATCGACTATGATGTAACTAGACTACCATCCACATTATAGAAAAACCACGTGGTTTTTATATGGTGCCGAAAAGCCAACGTGGAGTACAGGGTGCAGCTTGTCTGGCACACTGTTGGGTGGGTCCTTTTGCCTCTGAGCTGGTGTTCCCTCTGATATCCCCAGCTGGGATTCCGTGTAGTTTCCTGGACTCTGGCCTGTCTGCCTCTGGAGGCACAGTCAGCTTTGCACTATTTGGATTCAAGATTAGTCATCACATAGGTCAATGACCCCTCTGGGTGAACAGCTTTCACTGGGCCACGGGGGAGCTAAATTTGTATAGTTCTCCTGGAGGATGAGGGCAATGCCTGATTGGTCCTTTCAAACACTGTGCTTCAATCATTTGTTGACACAGTTCATGCCATGCTATCTGTATTGTGCACTAAACCCCGCCGGGCACTGTGCCCAATGCCAGTCTTCGGAAAAGCTGGAGTTAAGTGGTCTCTGCTGAAATATCACCCCAGGCTCCTGTTCCACTTCATTCCTTTGTACTATGAAGACTTTTTTGCCTTCAAGTGTTCCCTTCTTAAAAATGTTAAGTATCCCCAATATAGGAGGCTGACTTTAAGTCATTATCAGCTAATATTTTAGTTATCAGAACACATCTTAGCAAGGGATTGACAGCCAGTTCAAAGCTAGATGGAAATGCTATGTTGGTAAGTCAGTTTTGGAGGAAGAATGCCACTTTGGAGGAAAGCCACTGTTATTCTCACCAAATCCCCCTCCCCATTAGCTATACTGATAGAAGAGGGCACCAAAGATAAAACCTGACACATGAACAATTTTGAGCAGTGCTACCCAAAATCATTTTATATGCTCACTTATCAACAAAGATTGTCAAGGTCTTGCCTGGCCTATAGGATAAAATCCAGATCCTTCATCCTGGACCCTTCACAATCTGGCTCCAACCCAACTAATCAACCTTACCTACCAGTATTTCACAACATGAGCTCTCCACTAGTTGAATTTCTCACTCTCATCCACAGGATTCCTAATCCTTTATAATTCCACACTGTAAAATCATAGAATCTAGGACCTACAAGGGACCTTAGAAGTAATCTACTCTAGACCAAGGGTTCCTAATGTTTTGTGTGTGTGTCATGGACTTTTTGAAAGTCTGGTTAAGCCCATGGAGGGGAGGAGGGAGGGAGGGAGGGACAGAATTTGGAATTAAAAACTAAAAAAAAACAAAACAACCAAAATGTTAAAAATTATTTTAACATATAATTGGGAAAAAATAAAATATATTTTTAAAATGAATGATGTTTTTAAATAAGTGAGTGAAATGATACATTTAGGTTAGGGGGAAATGAAAAATAAGGATGTAATTTTTTTCCCATCCAAGGTGATCAACTCTCTGAAATCTATCTTTAACCCCTTGGGAGTTCATGGATCCCAAGTTAAGAACCCCTGATCTTGAATAACATTTACCCAAATCATGAATCCTTTCTGCTATATCCTTGACCAGTGGTAATCCGACTGCTCCTTGGGGCAGCTAGGTGGTGCAGTGTATAGAGTGCTAGGCCCGGAGTCAGGAAGACTTATCTTCCTCAGTTCAAATCTGACCTCAGATACTTAGTAGCTGTGTGATGCTGGGCAAGTCACTTAACCCTATTTGTCTTGGTTTTCTCATTTGTAAAATGAGCTGGAGAAGAAAATGACAGACTATTCCGATATCTTTGCCAAGAAAACCCCAAATGGTGTCATGAAGAGTCAGACACAACTGAAATGACTGAACAACGGCTGCTACTTAAAATTTTCCAGTAATGAGGAACTCACTGCCATTAATCTTCATGTCTCAGTCCATTCCATTTTGGTACAACTATTTATTTATTTTTAAAGGTTTTTTTTAACTTGCATTTTTTTCTTATATCTACTTCTCCATAACTTCTACCCACTGCTCTGGATGTTACTCTCTGGAACCAATAAGAATAAGTCAAATTTCTCTGTCACGTAATGATCTGCCAAATATTTGAAGATAAATATCATGTGCCCTCATAGTCATCTCTCACGTGCTTCCAGTTTCACAATTCTAGGATCTTAATTGTGGAAGTAGGAAGGAGCAAGGTTTGTTTAGGCAAGAGAAAAGAAAACAACCAACCTGAAGTGGAGAATTGAGTATATGATGGTTTAATTGCAGTATTCCTCATGGAGTGCTGGGCCGGAGTCCTGGCTACTCTGAAAATAGCTTGGTGCTTGAAAGGCTATCTGGGGTCTTACCAGTACAGGGA
Organism: Vombatus ursinus; assembly: GCF_900497805.2. NCBI lineage: Eukaryota > Metazoa > Chordata > Mammalia > Diprotodontia > Vombatidae > Vombatus > Vombatus ursinus. The sequence goes on from NW_020940360.1 coordinate 36,392,235, forward strand.
TTGTTTTATCATTCCAAAGCATCCAAGTCCTTCAACTCAGCTATTCCTCCCTAAGAGGCCAGAGTCCAATCTCAACATCCATTGGACGTCCTTCAATCTAATCCCCCATATATCACATTGGAAAGCACTGGGAGATCAAGCTGAACGGCTGTAGTGCAGTCAGACTGTAGACAGTCTTGCAAACCGGGTAGAAGAATGCTTCCATCTTTATTTCAATGATGTCAAGTTCCTTCATATGTAGTCTCACCTGTTTGTCAATGTCCCCATGATATATGATGATAAAACCTGGGCGTAATACTCTAGATTTCCTCTGAGACTTTCTCGGAGCTTTAGTTTCCTCATCTGTAAAATAGGGATATTAATAGCATCTACCTTGAAGGATTTTTGTGACAATTCAGTGACATAATACAGGTGAAATGCTTTGCAAATCTTAAAGTGCTATGTAAATGTTTACTATTATGATAATGGTGATCATTATTATCATGCTTTTTAATGACTGCAACCTAAGGCCATGTTAACAGTTGGCTGCCACATCAGACTGCTGATTCCTAGTTTTCTTTTTATGTGAGCTTCTTTTTGGCTTCTTTTTGGCAATGTTCCCAACCTGGGTTTGTGTGCTTGATTTTTTTTTTTTTTTTTATTAAAGGAAGGGAAGGTATGGGAAGGGAGCAAGCATTTATTAAGTGACTACTTTGTGCCAAGTGCTTTGCAGATACTATCTCATTTGGTCCTCCCTACAACCCTAGGGGCTATTACTCTCTCTCTTTTATAGACAGGAGTTAAGCAACTTTGTCCAGGATCACACAGCTAGTAAGCGTCTGAGGGTAGACTTGAACTCAGGTCTTCCTAAATCCTAAATCCAGGCCCAGTGCCCACTGGCTATTGCCTATGCACAAGTTACAGCTGAAGCTGGCCAAGGTTTGAGGTCACTAGCTGCCTCAAGTATAGGATGTCTTACTCTTAATAAATTTCATTGTGTTGAGTGCAGCCCACTGATCTGACCTGTCAAGATCTGCTCAGATGCCAACTCTCCTTTGCTCAAACTAGGGGCTCTGCCTCTTCCTCCCTCCAGAGGCCACCATCTTCCTGCTTAGATCATAACAGCCCACGAGGATGGCTTCTCCCTCTGGACGTCTAGAGAACTTCTTGGTACCACTCTCTTAATAGGTGACTACACACTTGACTTAAGCTCTTTAACATGTTAAAAGTACATGTCTTCTTTTTCCCTGTTGGGTTGTAAGTCAGAGAGCTTGAAGACAGGGATCATATCTTGCCCCAGAGGGGCTAGCACATTGCTAGATGTTGAAATGATCAGATTGATTATATCTTCTTTTAATCAATCCTATTTACAATTAATTGATTTTTTTTCTGTAACTGCTTAACTGAACTTAGTTCAGAAATTCAACTGGCCTGTAATGAGTTAAGTTTAGAAATCCAATTCTATTAATCCCTGTTCCATTCTTGCCTCAAGGAGATGTAATCCTTGGGGAATGCTGGTGGACACAGGGGAGTCTGGTCTAGTATCTAGTATCTGGTGTAGTATCACCAAACTATCCTTTAAGAGTGTCTGGTTTGCTACCCAAAGAAGTCTGGTCCACTATCTCTAACCTTCCAGGTGGACTCAATGAATATTTCTTACAGGAGGGAAGAAGGGAGTCATTGCTAGTCCCTCATTCTCAATTTTCAACCAATCATATTATCCCTCACACCTCAGCTCTGTAACCAATCATATTGATTTCGCCGTTCATGATGAGCTCTTTTAACCAATCATAACTTGTTTTCTGCCTATGGAATCCTATTCTTTGTTCTATACTCCCCCAAACTATAAAAGAGCTGTCCCCCTCATTTGGGGATCTTAGCTTTGTTGAAGAAGCTGAGATTCTATTTATTGGTAAATTCATGCTTTACTAATAAATTTATCATGCTTGGAACTTTATGCCTCAGTCTGAAGTAATTTTAACTTACAGTGTCTAATAGGAACTTCAGAAATGTCCTTTGACTGAATTGATGAGTGAGAAAATATGGTGAAAGTAGTGGTTGGAATGATAGCATGAAAGTAAGAGAGTCCAGTCAAGGGGACTAAGGAGAGGAAAAAATGCTAAATGATTGTAGGGTAGCCTGTGGTAGTAGGTAAAGTCTTGGCCCTAACGTAATTAGAGCCTTCTTCAGGGCTGTAAGGGAAAAGGCAATACTTGTGAGTGTCACAGTGGATGAGGATGACTTTAGAATCAGTACGTAGAAAAAAAAAATTAGAGTGAAGCTGGTGACAGAAGTGAAGGGTTGGGACACCAAAGAGGAAGCTGACCTAGGGAGGCATGTGCTTTACTGGAAAGAGCCTTTGGTCAGAAGACCTGAGTTTAGATCCTGCCTCGCCACTTACTTTGTCTGTGACTTTGTCTCTGTTTTCCCACCTGTAAAATGAGGGTGTGGCTAAACAGCTTATGAATTCCCTTCCAACTCCAGTTCTATGATACTCTTAATCTTAGTCAAGTGGGAGGTGACTGGGTCACATCTGTTGTAATGGATAAAGATGAGTGGTAGAGAGAAGGAAGGAATGTCAGGATTTATGACATATGAAATATGTCATAATATGACTTCCTTATATATGAAATATGACTTCTGAGGCATAGGATTTGTAGATGAAAGGGATCTTGGAGGTCATTTAGGACAGGTGTTTTTAACCTAGGGTCTATGACCTTTTAAAAAAATAATTTGATGATTATTTTTTCAGTGTAATTAATCTCCTTTGTAAGCTTATGCATTTTCTTTTAGACTTTTAAAAACATTATTCTGAGAAGGGGTTCAAAGGCTTTGTCACACTGCCAGAAATGTGTATGACCAAAAAAAAAAAAAAAGAGTTAAGAACTCCTGATCTAGATGGCTTCAGAAACACCTGGAAAGATTTATATGCACTGATGCAGAGTGAAGTGAGAAGAACCAGGAGAACATTATACACAGTAACAGCAATATTGTAATGATGATTAACTGTGAAAGACTTAGCTATTCTGATCAAGACAATATCTAAGACAATTCAAAGGACTCATAATGAAAAATGCTATCCACCTTCCACAGAGAAATCTGATGAATTCTTGAGTGCAGATTGAAGCATACTTTTTTCACTTTATTTTTTTCTTGCTTTGTTTTCAACACGGCTAATACAGAAATATGTTTTCATGACTCCACACATATAACTGATATGCTATTGCTTGCTTTCTCAATGGGTGGGGAAGGGGCTGGAGGGAGGGAGAGACTTTAGAACTCAAAAATGTTCCAGAATGAATGTTTAAATAAATAAAGCATAAAACTCCCCTAATTTATGCCAGTATTCTCATTTTCAGTTCAATGGTACAGTGAAAACTGTACTAGATTTGGGGTTCAGAGAACTTGGGTTCAAATCTCACCTCTGACATTACCTTTGTGACCTTGGACCTTAACTTTCCTGGTCCCAAATCTCCTCGGCTATGAAATGAGGGAGGTGGACTATGTGGTTTCTGAAGTCCCTTTAACTCTATACCTCTGGATCCTATTGAGAGGCAGCTTGGTGTAATAGACAGAATGTTGGACTTGGGCACAGACTCAAGACACCTGGGTTTGAACCCTATCTCAGGCACTTAATAGCTGTGTCACCCTGGGAAAGTCACTTAATCTCTCATAGTTTCATTGTTCTCATCTGTAAAATGGTGATAGTATTTATAAAATCTACTTGTACCTCACAGTACTGCTGTGAAGAAAACTACTCTGAAAACTCTAACAAGTTATTCTAATTTGGGTTATTATTACAAATGAGAAAACTGAAACCCAGAGAGTGACGTGATTTGCCCAAGTTCATACCAGAAGAAAATTATAAATTAGGATTTGAAGATGATTCTGAGGTTTCTTCCTTGTGAGATAAGCAAGAAATGTCAAGGCATCTTCCAATATGAGTATCTGAGGATTGAGCAGGAATGTTTTTGGATAAAAAAAGGAGTGTTTTGGTTTTAACCTCTTGACCTTGAATTTCTGGTTATACATCTAGTTAGAGATATCTTATAGAATGAGTGATACTGGAATTTGCACAGTTGGGCAAAAGTCAAGGTTGACTAGGTACAGTTGGGTGTTGCCTGCTTACAAGTTATAATCGAAGCTGGGCAAAGTTTGAGGTCACTAGGACATTGAGCTAAAGGGAAGTGTAGCACTCATCCTTGAGTAATGAATTATATGAAAATCCAAGATTGTCTCCTGTGGCCCTTCTTGGATCAACAAATCACTCTTTCTTAATAGAACTTTATTTGGTTTCCATCCTGAAATCACTGGGTATCTGGAGATACAGGAGAAAGAGAACAGGACCAGGGCTTCAGTCACATACTTAATAGCATTATGACTCTGGGCAAATCATTTAATCTCTTTGAGTCTCAGTTTCCTCATCTCTAAAATGAGGAAAATAAAACTCACTTCACCTACTTCACAAAGTTGTTGTAAGGAAAGCACTTTCTAAACCTTAAAGTGCTATCAAAAATGTGATTGCAGTTATTATTTAAAAAAATACTTTTACCTCCTTTGCTATTTCTGGTCCAAAATTTAATTCTAAGAGGTGGTGACCATATCTGTTAACTTCCTTTCAGATATTTAGCACAAGGGATATTCTGGAGCCAGTTGTTAAATTTTTAATGTAAGCATTTACACCTCAGAAATGAGCAAACACTATAAACCAGGGATTGATTTATTTATTTGTTGATTGTCTAAACTTAAGAAAGTAATGAAGGAAATGTTAATGATGCAAATTAAACTTAAAAGTGCATTGTTTGCATATTTTTGGACAGTCAGTTGTTAAACATTTACTAGCAAACCCCTGTTCAAAACCATGCCAAAAATATATTTAATACCACTTCTGATGGGGAAATTAAACTGATTGGGTTTGAATTTTACCTCTGACACTTAATAACCTTAATACATTAGCTGTGTGATTATGGGTAAGTCACTTAATTTCCTTGAGCCTCAGTTTTCTCTTTTGTAAAATGTGGATAATGATACTTTTAGTACTTCACAAAGTTCTCATGAGGTTCAAATGAGATAGTTTATGTAAACCTATGTATGTATGTATGTTTACATATTTTTATACATATTATACATATTACATATATTTCACATGTAAAACTATGAAAACCCTAAAGCACTATATAAACGACTGCAACCATTAACTTGTTCTCATCATTTTTTGCTGGTGCTCAGATATAAACATTCCAAGGACAAATCACTTCCTTTCTATTATCTTTTAATATTCAGCATTCTGTGAACTATTGTACAGGTGGCTAAAATGACTACCTTTTGTAATTGAATAAGGATATTGGGATACAAGCTTACTAAGAGTAAGTTTATATGCCAAAGGAGTTGTCCCAGAAGTGAACATTTTTGGGAAAACTTCAATAGCAGATAGAATGATGTATACTTCATCCTGTTTTCATATTGTTTTGATTTCTCCTTTGGGTCACTGTGTTTTGAAACCCTTTCATTCTATTGGAGATTATGAATATTTGGAATAAGGACATATATTAAATGGGGCAGTTAAGGGGATAGAGTGCTGGGCCTGGAGTCAGGAAGACTCATCTTTAGGAGTTCAAATTTGGCCTCAGAGGCTTACTAGCTGTGTGACCCTAGGCAAGTCACTTAACTCTGTTTGCCTCAGTTTCTTCTCCTGTAAAATGAGCTGGAGAAGGAAATGGCAAACTACTGCAGTATCTTTGCCAAGAAAAGTCATGAAGTAGAGAGTCATGAAGAATGGAACTGAAAAACATCTATTAAATAGTTTGTTCTTTTGAACATCTATTAAATTGTTCTTTTGAACAATTGTTCTTTTTGAAATGATTGTTTCTTTTTCTGTTATTCTTTTTGAAAACTATTAAATACTTTGTTCTTAAATATTTATGGATCAGTGTTATGAACATGTGGTTGAGGGCAACACTTTTTTATCTAATAATGCTCTAAGGTTTCAATATATTTGATATGTTGAATTCTCAAGGATATTTTGGGGTTCACATTTGAAATACAGAGATCTGTCATCTGTTAGTTGACAAAGGATCAAGAGTTTCTGGTATGTAATTCTAGCTACTTGATCATAGATTTCTAGGTATCGTGTAGATACTAGATTTTTGTAGTTTGCAATGTTACGTGATAGAGTTTTCTTTAGTAATGTGCATTGATTAATAATTCCAGTCTCCTTAAGAATAACTTTTTGGTAATTTCTGCTAACAATAACTTGGTTCCGAATAATTATCATAACCCCCTCTGTTTCTAGAAACAAATCCACATGACACAGCCATTTGTTTGATGTTTCTTTGTCAAAGGACTTGTTTAAGTTCATGTAGATGTCACCCATGAAGGGCCTTTTGATTCTACTCCTGGACCTTAGCTGTTTTATAGGCTCTGTTCAGAGATAAACTAAATTCATTGTTGTCTAGTCTTACCACTTAAAAAGTACATGTTGAGAGTGGCATTGCAACTTGAGAAGTATAGAGAGGTGAGTTTGTGAGTAGTGGTGATACCAAAAAGATGAAAATAAAGAAAAAGAGCATCAACCAGACATTTAAAAACAATACGCTGATGAAAATAGATCCTTCTGTTCTGTTTGAAAGGGACACAGACAAGCAGAAAAGAGTTGTTATTGCTTTGTTAAATTTAATATATATGTAAGGTTATAGCACTTTTGACTTTGGCAATTTTGCTGATTTTAAGGGACAAAGACAAAAGAGACTTGCATATGAAAAACACTAAGAAAGCATTCCATAGAGACAATGTATTTATCTAGGGCAAAGACTGGTCTTGGTGCTTTGTTTTCTAGATGCTTATTTGCATGTTACTGATAGAAAAAAATTTGGAATTAATAACTGAGGAACCCTGAACCCCAGGGTTTTTTTTTTGATTGTTGGACATCGCCTGCTTATAGTTTAGCCAGCAAAGATATGGATTTGGTAATGTACTAGTTAATAATCATCAGCTAGAATGAGGTTTCTCACTGTAAGCACATTGCTGAGAAAGAGGAAGAGTTGGCTTAAGAAAAGACCTCAGAGTTGTGTGGAAGAGAGGAGATCCTTCTCTGGACTATTAGCAGCTGCCAAAGAAATGGAAATCCCCCAGAACCCAGCCAAGGGAGCAAAACCTTAGAAACTTCTGTAATCCTATGTGAAGGGTCTCTGCCTTTTCTGAAAGAGTCCGACAATGAAGAAGATTGACCCTACAGAGTATAGGCCTGCCTAGTAGAAGAGCCATCATGGATGCCACATCCCTCAGGGAACTTTATAAAGTCAATTCTCAAAAAAGGAAAAGTCCCAGAGTTTTAAGATGCCTTTGCCAAATGTTTTCCCTACCAGGCATATGCTACACTAACCCATAGTCATTGTGTGCATTGGTGAGAGAGCATGCCTCAGGCTTATGGGTAGAATATTATATAATTATTGTTCTTGTTTTGCCTTTTTAGTAAATGTTTTGTTTAAAATTAGTTGAGTCATTTGGCTGATTTATTAATGGGAAGCACACTGGGGAGGAAAGTGAGAAGTGGGAAGGAGAAACACTCAGCAACTACAGTAGGAGTACACAGTCACAGGTTACCCCTAGAAACCTGAGAGTAATTATAATAGCTGCCCTATCTTGGCAACCTCAACCTGCAAGCTGGTGGAGTAAGTCCAGAGCCTAAAAGGGGAGTGACACCTGATCCATGTATGTATGCATATTTCATATAGGTCTACCTGGTTATTTATTTAAAAAAACAAATCACACATTAAAGTTCAGGCTCATATTTAGTTCTCCTTTTTGGTTCTATATATATTGACATGTTCTGTTTGTTGATGATGGTTTCATAATAAAAAAGAAAAAAAAAAACCAAACCTCTGATTGCCTCGGTTTCCTCAATTGCAAAATGAGGCTAATAACAACACCTACATTGGCGAATTGTTGTGAGGATCACATGAGATAATATTTGTAAAGCACAGTGCCTGGCACATAGAAGGTGCTATATAAATATGCTTATTTTCTTCCCCTTCTCCCTTAAAATACAAGTTATACAAAGTCATTTCAAGAGGGAAAGAACAACACCCAATTATCATTCCCAGTACTTAGCACAGTACTTTGGTTGGTGCTTAATAAATATTTACTGAACTGACAGATCTATGGTGGGGTGTTTTTCTTCCTGATACAAGAAAGGAGATGTTTCAAGTCACCAAATCATGCCTTTCTAAACAAAGTAAAGAAAGGAACTGAAAGGAATAGTAGGTCTGATCCTACTTGTTAGGAGTATGTAGTACAGCTTTTGAAAGGCCCAAAGGCCAGATTTAAAGGAAAGGAAATATTTCCATGCTCATACCTTTTGGGGTGATTCTATGCATTTCTGATGTGTGCCTTCTACTATTGAGGTCAAGAGAAAAACTGCAGATGTAGGAAGGAAAAAAAATGTGGGATTTTAACAGACTAGTATATAATTCAGGCAAAAGAAATTTCACTTAAATCATGTTCTTTTGCATGGTATTTTCTTTAAACAACTCTATTATCTATAGTATCTTTGGTTTTAATCATTCAACTCAAAGGCTAATCAAATAGAATAGGTCAGACCTAGACAGACAGGAGGCTCTGGCGTAGCAGGACGCCTCAGTGGGTTCTGTCTGGATGAAAGACTAGAAGTCATTACTTTTTTTGGAAGTCTGGTCATTTCAGCAACCTCACCCTCCTTAGACATCTTCTGGGGTGTGATGTTCCTGTCATGGATGGGGAGAAGACTTATGGGGTTATTATTGTTATTCTGTGGTCTCCAGCTGCTAGTTTAAGAACCTGAGGGTGGGGTGGGAATCAAGGATATTAAAAGTTCAGCTAGGGGTTGGGAAATACTTCTCAGCTCTGAAGTCTAACAGCACACTTCCAGGCCTACACTGAGTTTTTCAGGGACTTCTGGGCAAGTTCCATAAGATGCTTATACCTTTTAGTGAGAGACAAATGGTAATGTTCATAGAAGGCAGCTAATACAAGATTCTAGTTATCCTTGGGGATACCCTGGCCGTCTTAGTTGGAGCCCTCTGTGGGCTCAGATCTCCCCATGGGACATAATGACTTAATTGTCAAAAGTTATATCTTGCAGGGGATTTGTAGTTGATCTCCCTCTATCCTTTGTATATATTTTGAATTTTTTTTTATGTGCTCCGTCTCCCTCATGTAAACTATATGAAGGCAGGGACTGTTGGTTTGGTTCAGACTCTAACATATAGAAGGTGGTTAATGAATACTTGCTGAAGGGAACTGTTAAACAAAACTCCTAACCTATCACTTCAGATACAAATTTGATTTCCTATAGGACAGTGGTTTTCAAACTTTTTGGTCTCAAGACCCCTTTACACTCCTTTTAAAAAAAAATAGTCATTTTAAACTTAAATACAAAATGAGAAAAGAAAAAGAAGAAAATTTCCATGTACACAAGAGAAAATGTGAGGATTCAGTATAAAACAATAAATTTCCATTTCACGAAAACCTACATAATAATCCTACGTGTTGTTTTAAAAGCAACCCAGCTTTTCTGTGCTTCCTTCTAGATTTTCTTTCGTTCTCTGCTGTGTACTTCTTATTTTTTCTCCCCACCCCAAGAAGGCTACAATTAAATATGAATATATATATACATATACATGCATATCTACATATATGTAAGACCATACTATGCATATTTCTATTTGTCAGTTCTTTTTCTGGAGGTGGGTAGCATCTTCCTTCATAGATCCAAGTCTTTTCATGTTTTTCTGAATCAACCAGCAGTACCTCAAATACTCTTCAACTTATTGAGGATTCCCCAAAGATTGTCTTATATATGTCAATATTTACTATATTAGAACTTAAAATATCTTAGTATTATTATAAAAATAGTTTTGACCTTGTAGATCCCTGAAAAGGACTTGGGGACCCCCAGAGATGCTTAGACCATACTTTATACTTTGAGAAACACTGCTGTAGGGCAAGAGGTCATCTAGATCCATGGTCTCTAAAATGAAGGCAAAAGGCCCCTAGAAAGTCCTGGCATCAACCTCAGGGATGTGCAACCAGAGTGTGGGAAGACAGCATGCTGTTGTTGCCAAATGTGGGGCTTGTCTACAACACGACGGCACCTGACCTTGTCCCTTAAACTCTTCTCCAACTTCAAATCTTCCCTCAGCCCTTCAGGGCAATTATAACTTCAACTAACCTCCACCTAAAACAATTACTTCTGCCCCTACCCCTTGCCTCTCAGATTGCCCTGTGGCAGTAGCAGATATATCTAGGAAGGCAGGCTCTCCACTTAGAGGCAGTGACCAATGAGTAAGGGCCCCAATTCTCTTCCACATTTTCATTTTGAGCAAGGCAGAGTGAATCACACAGGATGATTAGACATAGATGGATTATGATCTTCATTAAAGCTATAATCACATTATCTTTCCCCACCAAACTTCCTTATCTCTCAAATTTCCCTCTTACTGTTGTCACAGGTTCTCCCGATCTCAGGGTCATTTTTGACTTCTCCTTCCCCCTTGACCCACATCCACACTTACATGGGTTGCCTAGCTCAGACTTTCATCACCTCCAACTTGGATTATGTGGGCAGCTAGGTGGTGCAGTGGACAGAGCACTAGGCTGGGATCCAGAAAGACTCGTCTTCCTGAGTTCAAATCCAGCTCAGACTGTGTTACCCTGGGCAGGTCACTTTACCCTATTTGCCTCAGTTTCCTCATCTGTAAAATGAGCTAGAGAAGGAAATGGCAAACCACTTCAGTATCTCTGCTAAGAAAACCCCAAATTAGGTGACAGAGAGTCAGATACATCTAAGCAACAACCTGGACCACTGCAGTGGAGCTTCCAAGTTTTTCTCCCTTCTCCTATCCATCCTCCTCCATACAATTGCCAAAGGGATTTTCCTAAAATGTAGGTCTGAGTATGTCCCTCCCCCACTCAATAAACCTCAGTCATTCCCTCTTGACTCTAGGATCAAATATTATTTCATTCTTTTAAAAAAACCTATTTTTTCTAACTTTCATAATATATGCAAATGTATTCATAATGTATTACAGAAGCACATGTAAGGGATAGGGACTGGACCTATGATTTCACTGATTTAATGAACTCCCAGATAAAGAAACTTTCTACCAATGCAGAGAAGCTTTCTTTGTAATTTGCAGTTTTAGTAATTTGCCTAGAGCGGTGGTGTCAAACTCAAATAGAAATGGGGTCATTAAACCACACATAAGGTGTGCCTGTGTGCCACATATCTACTTCGAAAATCACATATTAACATTATCTATATTTTATTGTAATTTTATTTATTTTGTTAAATATTTAACAATTACATTTTAATCTGTTTCGGGCCCCTCAGGAGTACGTATAGGGGGTAGCGTGCAGCCTGGCTGCCATGTCTGATACCTGGACAAAAGTGGAGAAATCTAAAGTGATTTTGCCCAAAATCACACAGTATGTGTCACAGGTGGGACTAAACCCAGGTTTTTCTGGCTCAAAGACCAGCTCTCCATCCTTTCAGCTCTCTCTCTCTCTCTCTCTCTCTCTCTCTCTCTCTCTCTCTCTCTCCCTCCCTCTCCTCTTCTCTCTTCCTCTGTGTGTGTGTGTGTGTGTGTGTGTGTGTGTGTGTGTCTCATTTGGCTTTTGCTGATGGGGAGCAAAAACCTGAGAAACAACTTAGGGTAACTTTTAGCTCAACCTTTAGATCTTTTTTCTTAAAGCCTGGGTACTCCAGGGGAGGCATTTCCTTAATCTCGGAGCTGAAGGACTGTCATGTACCCAGCTAGCAGAGGTGAAAGCCTGGAACCAAGATGCATCTCCTTTTCTTCACAGACAGGGTTGAATTAGAATGCTTTTTTACCAGTCAATCATCTCTTTAGAGCCGAAGGAGGGCAACTGTTTTGCTGGTAATCCCAGTGGAATAAATTAAAAATAAAATAAATAAAATAAAAACATTGATTGGTGGAAAGACTTCAGTGGAGATAGTTTTCTTGAATGCTAATGACCTCCTAGTTTGGGTGTCGGAACAGAGCAAAAAATCCTCAGGCATTTTTGACACTTGTTAATGAATTTAAACTCCCTCTGGTTTCATAAACAGTAGGAGGACCAGATGCATAACTCTGGTTTATTAAAAACCCACTCTAGAGGGCTTTCTCCTGGGGCTAGGGGAGGTGGAACAGGGCAGGATGACTTTCCCAGCTGCAGTACCTTTGTCCTGTCTTTTTCCCTTCTATCCAGCTCCTGAAAGGAACCTGGTATATAATGGAAGAGTAGCCATGATGTGAATAGAGTGTCTGGTTTTTGTGTTTTTTTAAAAACTCTCAGGTCCCCATTGGAGTAATCATCCATTACATTCGAAGACTTTTTTTTTCTTAACCAATCTTAGATTTTATTTTGTAAATTAAAGTTTATTCTTTTTGATTTTTAAGCATTTAATTTTTTTCTCCCCACTGGAAAAATAAAGAGAAACAAAACTCTCCTAACAAATAAGCCTTAGTCAAACAAAACAAATTCCCACATTGTCCAAGTCCAAAAACATACATCATCCCTCTGTCAGGAAGTAGGTAGAATTCTTTATTATCAATCCTCTGGAATCACAATTAATCATTGCATTCTTTCAAAACTCTTCATTTTTTATGTTTACTTCACTCTAAATCTCTTCACACACAAGTCTACCCAGGTTTCTTCTTTCATTTCTTACATCACAGTAGTATTCCATTATATCCATATATCATAATTTGTCTGGTTCTTCCACAACTGATGGACACTCCTTTGGTTTCTACTCCTTTACCATCACAAAAAGAACTGATATAAATATATATTTTTAAAAAACAAACAGGACCTTTTCTTCTTTCTTTGATCTCCTTGGGGCATAGGCCTAGTAGTGATATTTCTAGGTCAAAGGATGTGGACAGTTCAGTAACTTTTTGGGCACAGCTCCAAATTGTTTTCCAGAATGGCTGGACTGATTCACAGCTCCACCAGCCGTACGTTAATGTTCCTGTTTTCCTGCAGTTCTTCTAACATGTCATTTTCCTGTTTTGTCAACTTCGCCAGACTGATGGGTATGTAATGGAATCTCAGAGTTGTTTTAATTTACATTTCCTTAATCATTTATGATTTAGAGTATTTTTTCACATGCCTATAGATAGCTTGGTTTTCTTTCCTCGAGAACTGTCTGTTCGTATCTTTTGACCATTTATCAATGGATAGTTCTTATTCCTGTACGTTTGAATTATTTCCTTATACCTATCTGTTACACAGAAAGCAAAGGCCACCTAGGAGAATTTTTACAATGGGGGGTGGGCAGGGCAGCAGCCAAGCAGACATTCTGACCATAGGTTGGGGACCAGAGCAAATCCAGAGAATCTCTATCTAGTTTTAGGGGAAAGGTGTAAACCAGAAAGAGGTAACTAGTAAGTTAATGGAGGTTCTGGGATGGCTGTTGGTGCACGTCCCTTTAGGAAGGAGTGTGCTTCCCCTTGTCCACATCCTGGGGCAAAGCCCCCATCTACCCACGCTAGTTATGACTATCCTCCCCAATCCCTAAAGATGAAGATAGTGGGTTTTTTTTCAGGGAGGAGGGTAAAGTAAAGAGAAGGAAGACTTGTATAAGTCTGTGTTTGATTAAGGTCTTTTCCTTTAAAATATGTAACACTTTGAAAAAATTTTGTTTCTCAATAAATGTTTATTGAGCACCTGTTATGCGCAAGCTGGTGGGCTAGTAGAAAATGTCTCACTTTTATGTAACAATTTTACAGGTTAGTTTTATTAAACTTTCCATATGATTGCACATAGATAAAATACTCTGGCATTCAAAGCCCTTCATAACCTCAGTTCCTTCCCACCTCTCCAGTCTTCTTACACATTACTCCCACCTTGCACTCTTCAGTCCAGTGACACTTAGCCTCCTGACTGTTCCATGAACAAGACTCTTCCTGTCTCTGCTCTGGGAATTCTCTCTGGCTGTCCCCCATGCTTGAACATTCTCCCTCCTCCACCCAGACTACCGACCTCCCTGGCTTCCTTTAAGTCTCAACTAAAATGCCCCCTTCGACAGAAAGCCTCCCTCAACCCATATTAATTCCAGTGCCTTCGCCTCTGTTAATTATTTCCTATTTATCCTGCATCACATCTTGTTTTGTGTCTATTTGCTTATATGTTGTCTCTTCCATTAGATTGTAAGCTCCTTGAGGACAGGGACTGTCTTTTGCCTCAGTGCTTAGCATAGTGCCTGGCACAAAGTAGGCACTTAATAAATGTTAATTGATTAACTTAGATATAACAATGTATTTCTCCTTATAATGTTAATTCTCCAGATTTCATCTTGTCCCAGGAAAAGTTCCTTTGACTGGTTGCTCAGCTATGGTCATTCAGCCTTGAAAACCCCTGTATATGAAGTCTAACCAATGGGCTTGGGGACGGGAAGAGATTGAGTAAGGACACAACCAAAGAAAAAGATGACAAAACAACCTGACACTGGTCACCCCCCAAAATTATAGGGACCTCTTAGTCTTAGAGCTGTGTTTCAGTAACAGTGAAAGGAGACTGCCACCTATGGATGAGAGTCTGTATTCACAAGCAAATGGGACCATGGTCTCATTTCTTTCTTGTTTGAGATTGTATTCAGTTAATGGTCAGAGAATCACAAATTTGAGAAACCTTGAGATGTTATCTAGTTCATCTCCCCTGCCTTCAGGCAGTGCCACTTTTAAAACCATTTTACTTTCATGTAGAGGATGGCATTTATTTCTACCAGTTTGATTTTATGAGTTTACCATATTCTGAACATCACCTAATATTTCATGGGCACTTGTAAATATCAGTTAATGATGTAAAAACTAATCCAGCAGAATTACAGAATATCTGTTGGAAGGAGCCTCAGATAGAGATCATCTAACAAGAATAGCTGATATTTAGATAGTTCTTTAAAATCTGGAAAGCACTTGTCATGCATTAACTCATTTGAGAATCAAAACAACTCAGTGAGCTAATTACTATGTAGAAGTTCTTAACCTGGGGGACTGAACTTAAAAATATTTTTGATGTATTTAAAAGAACGAGTTTCTTTTGTAGCCTACATATTTTATTTTATGCATTTTAAAAATATAATTCTGAGAAGAGATCTATAGGCTTCATCAGCCTGCCAAAGAAGTCCATGACATTAAAAAAAAGGTTAGGAACGCATGGAATAGTAGCATTATAATCCCCATTTTTACAGATGAGGAAAAATGAGATCAAGAGAGATCATGGTAACACAACTAGTAAGGGTCAGAGTCAGGATTTGAACTCAATTCCTCTTGATTCCGGATCCAGGTAATCCAATCTGTAACTGAAATTTTATTTTATTAATTTATTTTATTTAAAAATATTTTATTTTACTTATTTTATTTATTTATTTTGCTTAAAAAATATTTTACGAGACATTCCTGCCAGATGGTCATCCTGCCTCTCTTGAACACTTCCAGTGATACAGCACTCAGTCTCTCCTGAGGCAGCCCATTCCACTTTAGGGAGTGTTTCCTGAAATATGCTTCTCTACACTTTCCACTCATTGATTCTAGGTCCTGCTTGCTAAGGTCAGGCAGAATAACTCTCACCCCCTTTCCATGTGACAGTCCTTTAGATCCTTGAAGACAGTTCTCACATCCATACACCTTCTCCACCTCCCACTCCTACCCTAAGTCTTCTCTTCTCCAGTTCTTTCAGATGTTTCTGTCATCCCATCATCTTGGTCTCTGTCCTCAAAGTATACTCTTAGTTTGTTAGTCTTGTTCCTAAATCTGATGCTCCAAAGTTGAAATACTATGAATATGGCTTTGTTGCTTGACAGCTGTAGATAGTGCCACCCTCCTGCCTCTACCATCCCTTCCTCTCTTTGCCCCAATAGCCCTGGGTAGGGATTCATCCCAGGACAAGGCCATCCCTGCTGCAGCTGCCACTAACCCTCCCTCCTCCACTGCCCTCAGCAGTGGTACTTAAGGAGAAGGAGGAGGGGGAGGCCAAAGCATTTGAGGAAGACTTGATATAAAAGTTGAAAAGAACTGGGTCAAGGACAGATGCCTAATGGGATGCTACAATAGAAAAATAATAGAATATGATTTTGTGTGATGAATTGTGTCATATTAATGATATAAAATCATTGATATAAGGAATAGTGATGTTCTTGAAAGTAACTGCTTACATGTACATAAATCCTTTTAGCCATCCTCAGCCTTGTGACACTCAAGGCAGCTAAATCTCTGAGCAGACTTTAACTAAGAGCTCTTATGAAAAGTCTGGTCAGAAATGATCCTGGAGGGGCAGCTAGATGGTACAGGGGGTAAAGCTCCAGCCTTGGAGTCAGGAGGACCTGAGTTCAAATCCGGCCTCAGACACTTCACACTTACTAGCTGTGTGACCCTGGGCAAGTCACTTAACCCCAATTGCCTCACCAACAAAAGAAAAACAAAACAAAACAAAAAATGAAAGATTAAAAAAATACATTTAAAAAAAAAAAGAAATGATCATGAAGAAGGCCAAGACTAATGTATTTGAAAAGGGGGAGGGACTGGGGCAGCTAGATGGCACAATGAATAGAGCATTGGCCCTGAAGTCAGGAGGACCTGAGTTCAAATCTGGCCTCAGACCACACTTGACACTTACTAGCTGTGTGACCCTGGGCAAGTCACTTAACCCCAACTGCCTTAAAAAAAGGGGGGGGGAGGGATATTTTGATCTTAATGAATTTTAGTTTTTTCTTTCACAAAGCTCCAGCAGAGTGGGAGGATGAGAGTACTTTAGCTGTCATTCATGCACTTAAAATTAATGTAACCTAGTAGGAGAGCTTTCAGATTCATAGAATCCAGAGAGCCCCATAAGCAGTTGTTGCTCAACAGATGTTTGTTGAATGAAGGAGCAAATGTATGCATGAGTAGTGAGGTAGGAATAAAACCATACTGGCCTGGGGGAGTCTGGAAGGCTAGGATTTAGTCCTGGCTCTGTCATGAGCAAGCTGTGTGGCCTTGGATAGACAAATTAACAAATGTCTTTGGACTTAAGTTCCTTTGAGTAAATGAAATAAGGGGGCTGAAGGAGATAATCTCTATGGTCCATTGCATTGATGTGACTTTTAGAATTCTGCAGACAAATGAGATTTCACAACTGTAACTATCCAGCAGCATCTTAGACGGTAAATTTGTTTAATAATGTATTAATTCTTTAAAAAAATTTTTTTTTTGGTGAGGCAATTGGGGTTAAGTGACTTGCCCAGAGTCACACAGCTAGTGAATGTCATGTGTCTGAGCTGGGTTTGACCTCATGTCCTCCTGACTCCAGGGCCTGTGCTCTATCCACTGCGCCATCTAGCTGCCCCAATAATGTATTAATTCTAACTCTGAAATTTTGTATGTTGGATTGCTAGAGGCAGCTGGTGACATGGTAGGTGGAGTACTGGGCCTGGAATCAGAATTTGGCCTCAAACACTTGTCAGCTGTGTGACCCTTGGCAACTCACTTAACTTCTGTCTGCCTCAGTTTTCTTAACTGTAAAATGGAGATATAATAGCACCCACCTCATAGAGTTGTTGTAAGGATCAAATGAGATCATTGTAAAAGCACTTAGTACAGTGCCTAGCATATAGTAGGAGCTATATAAATGCTTCTTTCTGTCTCACTTCCTTTCCTATATCTCATGAGGTTGCTATATTTAGTTTAGATTTTATTGTCACTAATAATGATAATCATTGCCATAAAATATTGCACATTTATATAGCACTTTACAGCTTTTCTTATAATAGCCTTGAGAGGCAGGAAATAGAAGTATATTATCCCCCTATTTTACAGATTGGGAAACTGGAAGACCAAGAAGGTAAGTTAGTTACCCAAGGTCACCCAGCTAGTTAAGGGGTAGGACAGAGGCTTGAACTTTCACTTCAATTCTATTCAACAAATATATATTTATTAATTGCTTACAGTGCCTACTGTGTTAAATGTTAGGGATACAAAAGGTAAAATAAAATAATTCATGTTGTCAGAGAGTCAGTCAGTCAATTTATTGAGCCCCCACCATGTGCCAGGCACTATGCTAACCCCTGTGAATACAAAAAAAGGTAAAACTGGGAATACTTAAATAAACTGATGCAAAGTTAAGTGAGCAGAACCAGGAGAGTGCAACAACAGCAATATTATATGATGATCAACTGTGAATGACTCAGCTATTCTCAGTAAGACAATGATCTAAGACAATTTCAAAGGATTCATGATGAAAAATGCTGTCTCCAGAGAAAGAACTGATGAAGCCTGAATGCAAATTTTTTTTTTTAACGTGAGGCAATTGGGGTTAAGTGACTTGCCCAGAGTCACACAGCTAGTGAGTGTTATGTGTCTAAGGTTGGGTTTGAACTCAGGTCCTCCTGACTCCAAGGCTGGTGCTCTATCTACTGAGCCACCTAGCTTCCCCCCTGAATGCAAATTGCATCATACTATTTTTCACTTTCTTTGGTTTTCTTGTGTATGTGTGAGTTTTTTGTTTGTGTTGTCTTTTGCAACATGGCTGCTATAGAAATATGTTTTGCATGACTGCACGTGTATATCAAAGTGCTTGCCTTCTCAAGAAAGGGGGAGGGTTGGAAAGGAAGGAGAGAGGGAATATGGAACTCAAAAATTATTTTAAAAGAATATTAAAAATTGCTTTTACTTGCAATAGAGAAGACAATAAAATTTTTAAAAAATTCTTAAAAAGAACAACTAAGAAAGGTAAAAGACAGCCCCTGCCTTCAAGGAACTTACAATCTAATGAGGAAAACAACATACAAACAACTATGTACAAACAAGCTATATACTGGATAAACCAATAATCACAGAGGGAAGGTGCTAGAATTGAAAGGGATCAGGAAAGACTTCCTAAAGAAGGAAGAATTTCAGCTGGGACTTGAAGGAAGCCAGGAAAGCCAGGAAGAAGAGATGAGGAGGGAGAGTATTCCATGCTTATGTTTTTCCTCTGAATTTTAACATGTATGCAGACAAGAGGTGTAAGTAATTCATTGTAGTGGACATAGTCCACTAGAATTTAGAGTCAGGGAGCCTCAGTTACAGTTACAGTTCTACTATCTGTGTGACCTTGGTCAAGCCACTTATCTCTTTGGCTTTAGTTTCCTCCATCCAGAATTCAATTTAAAAATATTTATTAAAAGCCTACTATATGCCAGGCACTGACAACCTCCTGGCAGGAATCCAAGTCTCCCTTGGATAAGGGTTGGGGGAAGAAACTCTAGAGATATCTAATCTTGATGCTACACAAACCACATCTAGACAGACCCACGTGGACACACTGATATGGGCAAAACACAGCAGTATACACCACTCCCTAGCTGTGTGACCCTGGTCAAGTCACTTAACCTTGTTTATTTCATTTTCCTCATCTGTAAAATGAGCTGGAGAAAGAAATGGCAAACCACTCCTGTGAAGAAAACCCCAAAAAGGGGTCAAAAAGAGTTGGACGCAACTGAAACAACAAAAATACACAAGGTAATTTGAATGAATGAATGCAAAAGCATTTATTAAATGCTTGCTATGTCCACAATGCAATCTTTAAGTTCTGGAGACACAAACAGAAAAGCAAGATAGCACCTGTTCTTAAGGAGCTCATATACTTTTGGAGGAGACCACATATATGGAAGGTTTCAATTACAAGTCAGATGGAAAAGTCCTATGATACTTATTTAGGCTCTAATACCAAAGCAGATGGCGATACCTTTTCTTTAATGTCCTTACCACTGATAAAATCACATCAGTTTCAGGTGTTGAAGCATTTGACAGTGGCAAAGACTTTGGTGGGAAGAACTTTGCTTTCTGGATCTTCAGTAGCTATGGCCCTAGTACCTGCAGGAGCAGTGGCCAAGCTGCATCTTCACAGGGTTTATGTCCTAGGATGAAGGCTGAAGGCACTGGGCTAGAAAATCACTATTCCCCAGATTCTTGAGTTCAGTGTGCAGATTCTGAAGGAAGATGGGGGTCATGATGGTTTGGCTTACTGGCACATGCTGCCTCCTCTCTCTCCTTCAGAGTGCCCTGCTGCTTCAGTTAGGCTGGCTTGTCCGCTATATGGGTGGCAGTTGTTGGTCATTGGTGCCAGTGACTGGCCCCTTCTCTATTGCAGTTGCTTCCTTGGATTATAAACTGAAGAATGGACTAGAAGGGAGGACTAGAGAGACGGAGGACTGATTGGCGGTTTGGGAAGTGCTGCCACTCCTGGGGCTCTTGGGGTTTTCTGCCTATTGGTGGCAGTTGGTCAGCAATTGTTGCTAGTGGTGATGAGGAAGGTGGGGCTCCTCTCCACAATGATTTCTGTCCCCTTAAAGATGGTTCTGGAGGCTGAGGTGGAAGTAGGTCTGATGATCTGGGGAGGAGGGGAGACTGCTATTCCCAAGGCTCTTGGGTTTGGGGTCACAGGCTCTCTCCATGGGGATGTGAGGGGAGATGGAGTCAAGGTGGTGGTGGTGGAAGTTTGACTTGCCTGACATATGCTACCTCCTGTCTCTCCCTCAGGGGTGCTGAGGTTTGTTTCTTGACCTCTGACCGGGTTCAAGGGTCTCACTACATTACATTGTCAACTTAAATTTCAATTTTTTCTTGGTACATTTTGCTACAAAATGAAATAGCCTTTCCATTACTAGGATTGGTTTTAGACTGAATCATGGACCTAACATTTTGCAATTTTTACATTCAATGTTGTCATGGAAATCTTTGTCTTACTTTTGAATTTCAAATAGCACCTAGTATAGGAACAAAAAAAAGCAAGTGCCAATTTTTCAAATTTGGCTACTGCCGATATTCATTTTCAGCAAATCCAGAAGAAAAGAAATGACTGAAAGACCAGTTTAAATGACAGAGAGGTTGTTTATGAGGTACTTGATTCTAGTGAGAATTTATATGAGATGGCTTATGGTTTCAGTTAAAGAATGATGGAAATAGTTAAGCCATAGCTTTGGTGCATATTGCAATAAAATCGGGACTCCTAATAAGATGTCTTAGCTCCCAATAGGAACTTTCTGGCAGATACTTTTGAAGATGAAATTATGGAAATGTGACACGCTAATGCAATAATATGTTCATTATAAGCACTGGATTTTGTGATGAGCAGGATGAAGTAGGAAGAAGGTAAATCGCTTAAGAAGAAACATAAAATATTAAAACAAAACAAAAAAAGGCCTAAGTTTGCCAGAGAGGTAAAAATGAAGTTCTAGATAAAAGTTCTCTCTCTCTCTCTCTCTCTCTCTCTCTCTCTCTCTCTCTCTCTCTTAAAAAAAAGACATGATTGCTGGTAGGCTTGCTAAGGAGAATTGTTGTTGTTTTTGACATACATATTTGTTGAATGAGTAAATTATTACTGAAGAAACATTTCTAAAAATGATGAGGAAAAGATGTAGAATTTCATACTTTAATCACTTTTTTTCACCTGGCAGCCCATTTCTACCTTTTCTAATTCTTTCTTGTACAGGAAATCTCAATCAGAACTGGTATCTAGTCATCTTGGGTGTTATCCTGATTTATTATTTGAGAGGTCACTGCCAATAGTGTCCTGTCTCAGCTTTGGCTTTTGAATCTGAGAATGTTTCCATGTCAGAGAGTGACTCCTAATTAATCCAGATAAATCTGATTGTTAAATCAGGTAAAACTCAGAACAATTCCCTGTAGTAATGTTTATGTGCCCATGCTATGCTAATACACTCCTCCTCCATTACCTCTTAATGAGTGACCCTGAATGCTTACTTAAAGGCTGAATTAATAGACTCATAATGCACTAAGCCAAAAATTCCATGGACTGCCAAATTTCCCTGAGTTTCATTCCCTAAAAGTTTTTGAAGTGCTTAACAGGTAAAGACATTTTCTAAAGTTATTGGGTCTAAAGAAAGACTCTAAAAACACCAAAATATTTGTAGGAGCACTTAAAAAATACACGATTTTATTAAAACCATTTAATGCCCTTTAGGTCTTCAATGTAGCAGCAATTTTTATAATTGCCCACCTTTTACAGGAGGGTAGGTAGGTAGGACAGTGGATAGAGTGCCAGGTTTGGAGTCAGAAGGACTCATCTACCTGAGTTCAAATCTGGCCTCAGATATTTACTAGCTGTGTGACCCTGGGCAAATCACTTAAATCTGTTTGTATCAGTTTCCTCATTTGCAAAATGAGCTGGTATAGGAAATGGCACACCACTTCAATATTTTTGCTAAGAAAAGCCCAAATGCGGGGCAGCTAGGTGGCGAAGTGGATAGAGAACGGGCCCTGGATTCAGAAGGACCTGAGTTCAAATCCGGCCTCAGACACATAACACTTACTAGCTGTGTGACCCTGGGCAAGTGACTTAACCTGCATTGCCCAGCCAAAAATCAAAACAAACAAACAAACAAACAAACAAAAACCTAAATGGGGTCATGAAGAGTCAGACATGACTGAAAATAACTAAAAACACACACACACACACTCACACACACGCACAAAGGAAACCTTCCCCAACCTCTGCCTTCCCTCTGTTAATTATTTCCTATTTATCCTGTATATAGCTTGCTTTGTATGCATGTTATATTAGTTTGCATGTTGTCTCCTCCATTTGATTGCAAGCTTCTTGAGGGCAAGGACTGCCTTTTGCTTTTTGAATCCCCAGCTGCTTAGTACAGTGCCTGGCACATAGGTGCTTAAAAAATGTTTGTTGATTGATTCAACGAAGAACTGGAAACAAAGTAGGTAGGTAACCAAGGATTAAAGAAAGGCTAAACAAATTGTGATACATAAGTGTCATATTACTACACTGTAAGAAATGGCAAGCATGATGAATACAGAGAAGCGTGGAAAGACATATGTATGAACTGATACAAAGTGAAGTAAGCAGAGTCAGGAAGACAATATACATAATGACTACATCAATGCAAATAGAAATAACCATCACAAACCAATCAAAAACGAATGTTGCTAAATTACAAAGAAGCTGTTTGGCTTCTAGAAGTTGCACAGGTATGCAACATTGTATGCAGTGTCAAATCTTTTCAATGTGTTGATTGGTTTTGCTGATTTTTCCCCTTTCCCCTTTATTTTTTATTTTAAAAAAAATCTTTTTTTTTTAAACAAGGGAGTGGGTAATATGAGGAATTTAAAGGGAAATCTAGGGTATATGAAAATCTATTTTTGAAAAGTGATTGGATCAAAACTGACATGTTATAAACACATTTTGCTTGACATTTCCAAACTAATATATTTCATTCTGTTCAATGGATCCTTCTAAAATGAATTAATATAGAAGGCATGGCACTATTACAATGGCAGTAGTATGCAGAAGGAACAGTGTATAATTCTTTTTTTTTTTTTTTTGGTAAGGCAATTGGGGTTAAGTGACTTGCCCAAGGTCACACAGCTACTACATGTCAAGTGTTTGGTCTGAGGCCAGATTTGACTCAGGTCCTCCTGAATTCAGGGCCGGTGCTCTATCCACTGTGCCACCTAGCTGCCCCCAGTGTATAATTCTGATGCAGGAATTAATGGCCTTTTAATTGGGGCTTTCCAAGATTTACTTTTTGGAGTACCTCCTTCCCTCCAACAGACATACTTCTTTAAGTTGTCTTGATAAAATTTTCTCCTTCAGTAATTATAAAAGGAAAGAATGTGTTTTCCAGTGATAATACATTTCAGTAACTAGGGTATGTTTATGTAGAGTTCACACAGTTCTTTTCTTCAGGTGTACTTAATTATCCTGACATCATGAATGCTGAATAAATGGCCATCCCTATAAGCAAAACATTTATCAAGGCACAGGTTCCCCACCCTTGAAAGGTTTAAGGAGTGCTCAGAACTCTGTGGGTGCTATAGAATATTCAAGAAAAGTCATCCTCTTCCTCAAGGGCATACAATCTCATGGGGAATACAAGATGATACATATATATGTATAATATAGGAATAACACAACACTTTATCTCTCATTCCTGGGCCTTTGCATTGTCTCCCATGCTCTGAATGCACTCCCTCCACATCTATGTTTCTCGGAATCCTTGGTTTCCTTCAAGTCTTAAATTAGGTGTCACCTTCTGCATGAGGCCTTTCCAGGTTCCCATTCCCACCTCCCATCCCCCACATCCTACCCTCCCTACTGCAGTGCCTTTGCTGACAAGACTTTTTTGTATCTGCTTTGTATGTGTTTTGTCTAAACCTGTGCAGAAAGCCCTTTAAATAGACTGGTACTTATGTTCTGAGAAAAGTTTAGGATTGTTAAATACATGCAAAGCAGTCGGGGTTTGCTAGAGCTGAGATGTGTTTGCATATCCTTAAGGGAGGAAAACCCCCTTCCAGTAGTTAATTTTAGATATGTGAACTAAAAAATATTAAGTAATGATAATTGCCCTTTTAAGACTGGCATGAAACAAGAATTATCCTGAGTTTATGAATAACGGGGTTCCTGCAGGACAAACTGAGACCCGGGAAAAGATCTTAATTTAAAAAGGCCAAGGTCACCACTGAATTCTGGACCATCACCAGTCACCTTGACCTTTGTCTTGCCACTGGACTCTTATAACTCTGGAGGAGAGAGAGACTGATACTTTGTACAGCTCTGCCTCACTTATATCCAGTTCACAGTGCAAATCAAGAGATCACCTTCATGATGTCATTGGTCTTCTTGGGCAGCAAAGGCCGAACAGCAACAGTAGGATATAGAGGGACTGTGCCGTATAAATTAAACAACTTGAAGGAATATGATATGGAGAGGTTTGGACTTGTGAAGAAGACTGATGATTAGATTTGAGAGAAACTGAGGAAAAGTTGAAAGAAATCAAGCTTGAGGTCCAGATGCTACTTTTAGCTTTGGTGTTTGAGAAGTCTGCAGAAGGTAGGGCAGAAATGGAGACAAGATCTTATGTTGAATAAAGAGGAAAGAAATTGTGAAGGTGAATTTGAGGGTTTGGGCTTGTAAAGATGGCTAGAGATTGAATTCGGGGGAGAAGGAATTTGAGAGGAGTTGAGGAAGAGCATCAAGAGAATGATTTGAACTAAAGAAGAAGGGGTTCAAAAAAGAAGAAAAGAACTAGAGAAAAAGAAAGAAAGGAAAAAGATTTGAGGAGTAAGGCCCTGAAGGAGAAAGTAGATGGCAAAGCAAGTTAAAAAAGAAAAGGCAAGAAAAAGAAATTAGAAAGGAAAACAAACTGTTGAAACAAATAAAAGGCTAGTGAGATAAAGGACCTGAAGTAGGGTATGGCCTCTAAAGTCAAAGGAAGAAAAGGAAGTTAAGTTGTGACTGTGAAGTTGTTAAAAAGTAATAAGAGGTTATAAAGGTCTTAATGGGTATCTAGGAAGTGAGGTATAAACACCCACAAGTAGTTAAAAAAACACACACACAACCAAACCAAAACTGAGAATTTCAGTTTATAGTGGTGATTGGTGACTCCCTTCTCAGGAGTATTGAGGCAACTATTTGTCAGCCATAATCTGTTGTCTTCTAGAGGGGATATATTGGAGACATAAAGGAGAAGCTCCAAGACATGTTAAAGTGGAAGACTAGTACTCACTTCTCGTTATTCATTTATGAGTACATAAAATTCTCTCAGAAAGAACCTAGAAACTACTGCAGAATATTAAAAAAAACTTGTTATGAAAATCATAGGAACATAGATTGAATTTTCTTCACTGCTATGCTTTGAAAGCAAAAGTTATTGCAGAATGAGACACATATTTTTGCACATAGACAATGTAAAAATTTGTTTTGCTTAACTAGGCATATTTGCTATCAGGGTTTTGTTCATCTTTGTTTTCAATGGAGGGAGGGGGTGGCGGTGGCAGGGAGGGATAGTTGATAAGGATGCCAAAAGAAAAGAGCCACTGAAGCATTTTTTAAAATGAACAGAAGAGAACAGAAGAAAGGCCAGAAGGAAACCTAAGACAAATATGAAAGTTACATGTTGAGTTTATTACATACTTAAAAGGAAAAATAAATTGTACATAACAGAGATTCACAGGTTTAAGATCAATCTTTTTTTTGTTCTAGTTTATAGAAATGCTTGTTTTGTTTGGTATTTGTTAAGTTCAGGATTAAATTTAAAAAAAAAAGAAAGCAAAAGATGAAGATGAGAAAAATTGATCTGGGAAGTGAAAAATCAACTAAGAAGAATGGTATCAGAGAATGGGATATGGATTTCTGGACCATGGCTCAAAATACAGAAATGACAGACTTCTGGTCAGGGATAGAAGACAATTAACAAATCCTGGTTAGATAGTATTTGCTTGGTGTAATCAAAAGGGCTTTAAAGTAAAAGAGATAGGGAAAAGAGTAGAAAAGTACATATACACATATACCATACACACATATGCACACACATGTATGGATATGTAATACATATACAGGCAGGTACACAATACATGTATATGAGCATACATACATGTACACATATGTGCAAATACATGTAGGTACATGTATGTATATGTATATATACACACATGCCAATATATTCACCAAGAAAGATACCATAGTCACTACAGTGTAGAAAGAATAGCAATTGAGATGCCTAGAAATTCACAGGAAACAAAATTCAAGTATAAAAAAGTTGGTTTTTCCACAGACTCAGTCACAGAAAAGGATCTGGATAACAATGATAGATAGATGGATAGATAGATAGATAGATTGATTTTTAGATAAATGAGATACATGGATGAGTGGATAGATGATAGATATATACACAGATGGTAGATAGGTAGATAGATATAGAGCATTTATTAAGTGGTTAGTTAGTGCCAGGCACTGTGCTAAACACTGAAGATAAAAATATAAGCAAGCAAGTCAGTCTCTACCCTCAAGAAGCTTACATTTTAACAGGGGAAGACAACACAAAAAGGAGTGATGGAAAGGGTGGGGGGTATGCACATGGCAACATGATATGTAGATAACCAGGAAGTGGCATGGAGGGCTTGAGCATCTTGTAAAAGTTTAGCCAAGCCAGGGATCCCTTTATGAGATGCAAATTAGTCACTTGAATGATTCAGAAAGGAAGCAACTCAATAACATAAAGGATAGGGGATGCTGCCATGTGATCTTTAAAAGTAAATTCTCTGAGTTCAGCCAATTGACTTGAAGAGGAACCCAGCTATTGAAAGGATGAGTAGAAAACACACAGAGCTCAAAATGGGAAGTTGTAAAGAAATCATATAGAGGTGAGAGAGAAGAAGCACAGGCAAAGACCACTGCTACAGACAAGGGGGCCAGGACCCTGAGAGAGTGAGGCTACTCTGGCCAATTGGGCATGAAGTGTGTACCAACAGAAGCTGTACTCCTTTAACCCTCCCTGGAATCTAGATCTAAAAGCAACAATCCCATATCTCCATTCTTCTCAAGCTCTTTCATGGGAGCCTGAAGCCTTTTCCTTTAGACATAAGGAAAATCTGTTTACCTTTCTTTGTTTTAAATGTTTACTTTGTCTTTGTAAACAATGTTAACTAACAACAATTTGTTAGTCAAGTGTAATTATTGGAAATACATTTAGGAGGAGGCAAGTGAGGGGAGAAAGATCCCCAGAGGAGAGAGATAAAATTAATAGAGAAATGTTTCATCAGAAGAAGTTCAGTCTCTGGCTGGGGGGTTGGAGCTAACAAAAAGATAATGACAGATTCTTTGATGGTACTTTCTAGAATAAATAAGGAATGTTTACATCAGGAAACCCAACTGAGAAATAAGTCAGTAGTAGGGCAAGTGGCAATTAAGAGTGCTTGAACAACCTCAATTACTACACGATCCCCTTACCCTTGCTACCCAAGAAAGGAACCATTAGTATGTCCTCAAGTGTCTAGATTTGTTATTGTTCAGTTGTGGCCAGCTCTTTGTGACCCTGTTTGGGGTTTTCTTGGCAAAGATACTGGAGTGGTTTGCCATTTCTCTCTCCAACTCATTTTACAGACGAAGAACTGAGGCCCAAAAAGGTCACACAATGACTAAGTGCCTGAGCTGGATTTGAACTCCCGAAGATGAGTCTTCCTGACTCCAGGCCAGGCACTCTATCCACTTTGCCACTGCTGCTCACATGACTACTTAGGTCCATTCTAATTTTAAAAAGCTCTGTGATTCTTTGAGTCTAACCTTCCCAGTGACAGTAATAGATCAGCAGTAAAGAGAGGGGAAAGGATGTATGTTTCCTAGTTCCTAGACTAATGCTAGACTGGAAATATAATTCAGAAAATCTGATCTTGGTTTTTACTCATATATTTGCTTTCAAAAACAAGTCACACTTTAGGATAGTCAGTGGCTTCACAGCCTAGGGTGTTTGTAAGTAGGTCAAATCGACAAGTATTTATAAGTATTACTGTGTACTGTGGACAGAGTTATAACTATACTGGGGAGGATAAGGTATTGCCCTATTTGGGGCTGGAAAGTTACCTCTTAGTCAACAGTCAGTTAACAAACATTAAGGGCCTACTGTGTGCCAGACACTGTGTTAAGTACTAAGGATACAAAGAAAGCCAAAAACAGTGCCTGCTTTCAAGGAACTCACAATATAATGGAGGAAACAGTATGCAAATAACTGTACAGATAAGATATATACAGGATAATTTGGAGATAAGTAACAGAGGGAAGGCACTAGCATTAAGGGGCATATGATACCGTATAATCAAATGCTAACTTGACAGTTATAACCAGATGCACGATGGCATTTTGGAAAAGCTTAGAAGCAAGCATTCTTCCTTCCTTCCTTTGTAACTGATCCATATTGCTCCTGTCAAATCTGCTCTCTTCACCCATCATTTCGACCATGCCATGGTACTCCTTAAGGAACTGAGCACCAGGTGTTTTGTTTAAATAGGGGCCAAAGCCTACTAATTAAACTGACGTCATAGAATTTGTACCACTTATGATAAGTAGGGATTCTAGTTCTTAAGTTCCAGAGGAGAAATCAAACAATGTTAATCTAAGTTTTGTTATACAGCTTAGTTTATCAGGGATAGAAATTTTGGAGCCAAGTATAAAATGCCTCTTTCCTTCTTGTTTTTGCTAATTGAAAATTAAATAGACCTTCTTCTCTAAGTGACTACCTCTTCCCTTTTCTCTACTTCAAATGTAGGAGGAGCTCCTAGAAAGATTTCTAGTAAGATGTGCCTCTTATCCTTGCATTTTTTATACTTGTTATTGCCTTTTGAACTTTCCCTAAGCAAATTCTATCCAACTGATTTATTTCCTTCCATTATTTATTTCTTTATTATTTACATTTACCTTTATAACCTGAACAGTTAGTCTTACAAAAGTGAGCATCATCTCCTGCAAAGTTGTAGGTTTAACTGAAAAACTGCAGTGTCCAGAAATACATTATTTTAGAGAATTTACTTGTTCATCCATCCTTTGGAAGAGAACCAGTGACATCATGGGGCGATGTCTTGACTTGTGTATGAATTGGATTGAAGTGAGACAGAATTGCAAAGTCATCAGCCTCACTGTCTCTTCCGGAGTCATGGAGGTCCTGTGGCAAGACAAAAGTCAAGATGACTGGCAATGGCCTGGGATGCAGTGCATGGCCTTGGTGCCTTCAATGTCTGACCAAGCTCTAAGCGCTCTACAGCACCTACTTCAGCCACCTTCATGGCCACTGGAACAAATTGTTCTCATCTTCCTAGCCTGGGGAAGTCTTCACATGCTCGGGGAAGACACACCCCTAACTCATCTAAGGGTGAATGAATGACATTCTCAATTAGGTAGGGAGGAGATCCCTAATATTTCTATTTTCAGATAGATCTTTGGATACCTTTAAACCTTTCTGTGTTATTTAGAGGGATGTCCCTAGATTTTTGAATTTATTTCCCTTTGTGGATAGGAAATAAGATAGAACATCAGAGCAATCAGGAGAACAGATGGTTTACACAGAAAAAGACAATAAATCAAGGCATTTCATTTATGAAGTATTTGGAAGTGCAAAAATAATCAACAGAACAGGCCATTTTTGGTAGTGGGAAGCTGTGACCAATGGCTTTGTCTTTGCATGCTGTCTGGGTACTGTGGTGTCCTCTTTTTTGAAATGCTGAGAACACTGTCCTTACCTGTCTCTATTTGCTTGAGAGGAGACATGGTTCCATGCTCTGGATTTGGAGTTCAGAGGACCTGTGTTTGAATCCCAACACTGTAACTTACTTAACTGATCCTGGCCTCAGTTTTCTCATCTGTAAAATGGACAATTATGGACCCAGTGACTTCTAAGGTCTCTTCTTGCTCTAAAATTATGATCCTGTGATTCTATGCTTGTCTCACTTGGTTGTGCTACTTGTTTGATTGAAGGTGAGTCTGAGACTGTAGAAAAGTATAGAGCAAGTTGGCCTGAAGATGCCATTCTCTTTTTGCAGAAACAGTTAGGAATCATAGGTTATACATCTGGGCAAGAGAGTTTCATAAAAGCTAGGTTAGGCCTGGGGAATTTTAATTAAAAATTACTCTGGAAAGCTTAAGTACCACTCAGCCTGGGAAGTTTTCATATGCACATTTTTAATTGCCTTAATCTGAAATAGGGCTAAAGGCTGATCTGCCTTAATTGGTAGTGAAGAGGGTCATGTGTGGCTTGCAAGAGAGCAAGAATAGATCTCTCTAGCATCACCTCCCTTCTTTTTATTTCATCTGTATTTTTTTCTCAATTGTATGTAAACAAAAAAATTTAACATTCATTTTTTAAAATTTTGAGTTCCAAATTCTCTCCACCCTTTTCCAAGACAGACTTTAATTCTCATCAGCAGGGGAAGCAGGAGGTTGAAGCCAGAAGCTGCCCCCTCCATTCTTCTCAGAGAGAGGCAGTACCAGGCTAGCATTGTATCTTTGCTCCCTTAAATAGTATTAGTCTAGAGGAAGTAACTTCAACATTCAAGCGAAACTCCTGATTGTGATTTCTAAAAGGAGGACCCCAAACTTTATATAAATGTGCCAGTTCCACAATGAACATACACATAGCAAAGAAATCATTTTTCTAAGCCTATAGCAAAACAGAAATCAGAAAAAGAATACATATGAGAATATATACCAGAACATACAGACTGAAGAGGCTCTTCCATGGGGAGTGAGGTAACTTCAGTTCAACCAAGAAAGAGAATCCCAGATTTCACAGATAGGGGAAAATTCATCTAAGTCTCTAGTATAACAAGCTAGGGATAAAAACATGATAGAGACTGCCAGCTTTTTTTCATATTGGCTTCCCAGAGTCTCTCCCTTCAGCAACCTGAAGAGAGCTCAGTATTACCATCTTCTCCCTTGAAGTTAGAAGCCATAAGAACGTAAAGAGACTGAACAGAGCAGATCTCTCTTCTCTCCTACTCTTGCCAACTCTACCCTCATACAGGTATGGGGCACTGATCTCCACCAGTGAGGAGAGTCCCATACCAGTAAGTTTTGGGGCTTGGGTTACACATTGGCATACGGATTTCCAGGTGAGGGAACTCCCTTTACCAAGGAGAGTTAGCACCTTCTCTGTATCTTTTAGTCTTAAGAGAGTTGACCAGAGCATTCAAAGATTAAGTGACTTGCCCAGGGTCACATAGCCAGTATGTGTCAGGGTCTTCCCAGCTTAGAGGACAGCTCACTATGCTATGTTAAACTAATTAAACTACTAAATTATTTCTGAGTTTGTATATTCTTTTTTCCTGTGTAATTATATTCTTTCTTTTCTGTGTAATTATATTCTAGGACATGAGCTCTTAAGAGGCAGGCAGCATGGCATAGTGAGTAGGAAGGTGGCCTCAGAGTCAAACAAGTCCTGGGTTTAAGCCCCTAACTCTGTCTCATACTAGCTATGGCTAGGTGATTTTGGGCAAGCCACTTAATCTCACTTTACTCTAAGTTATAAGTTAAAGAGAAGGTGCCTTAGTACCAACTGCCAACAAAGCTGAAACCACAAGTCTGGGGGAAAAAATACACTCTTGTGGCCTAGTATGTGAAGCAAAAGAGAAGGGAGTGGATGCCTGAATCAAGAATCCTATTAGAGTGGCCGAGGCAGGGAGGAGGGAAGCTACCAAAGGATTAGGTACGGGAGAACTCCACAGTGCAGAGCTATAAGAGATTCAAAAGCCAAGAATGTAGAAAGCCTGGTAATTACAGTTAGAATGAAGAAATCAGGGGAGCTTAGAAGCAGTAAAAACAGAGAGTTCTTGGGTCAAGGACAAAGTCTGCTGGATTGTGTTTGAGGAGGGGCCAGTCTGTCACAGGAGCAGGAGTTTCCTAATTGTGTTTTGGAGATGCAAAGTCCTATATATAGTCAAATGTATCTCTGACTATAAGTGACTATATCTTGTGGTCTTACCCATATTCTGAATCTATTTTATCCCTATCCCATAAACACCTATGTGTCATTTAATAATTAAAAATTCATACTTTTATAGTGCTTTAACATTCACAAAGTGCCTTATTTCCCAACAACCCTATTAGGTAAAGAGGACAGTTCTCTAGCATGACTGAGTGTATCTGGGATGGCCACAGTAGTCCAGTAAAGACAGGTCTGTGGGCCATGGCAAGAGATGTTCCCTAGCTGACAATGCCTGGTCTGTTCTCTACTGTAATCAGCCCTCCTTGTCACTGACTCCATGAGCATTAGATTTAAAAGGAAATTTCATAAAGAATGTTCTTTCTCATTTGCACACATTTCTTGAATTTATTTTTAGAGGGATGCCTTTGTAAAGCAGTTTTTGAGAAAGAAGCAAACTACAGGCAGCTTCTTCCAAAGGCTTTCAATGGAAAACGTCATTTTGGGACTAATTTTTCAAACAGGAAATGGTAGGGCCCCTCTTGTTTTCCCCTTTCCTCTATCACTGTGCCCTGGGTCTTTGCAGGTAGCTAATACAGGTTTCACCATTTCCTCTAGATGCTGAAAGACATCACAACAGCAGCAGCCCTGTAGCAACTTTCATCTTGTTACATATTGAGATGACTCTCCAATGCTGTCAAATTTACTTAATTAAAATCCTGGAATGCTGTGATTCCAATGGGTTAATGAGTATGTTTGTTTTCCTCTTTCCTCTTCTTGCCAGTCATTTTTCCTCATTGCCATTTTCTTTGCTAGAGATTTCCTATTGAAAACGAATCTATCTTAGCAAACTGTTTAACCCACAAGGCATACATCAAAAAAAATGGACAAAAATAATTAAAAGCTCTTGTTGAAGGAGCACAGTGGAGTTAAACTCAGTTTGATATTTATGCAACATTTCACTGCCCCAAGGATGTAGCTGCGGTATCCTTAAAAATGAAAGGGAAAGGCTGCAGTTTCAACAGATTTACTATAAATCTTTTATTTTTTTCTTTTGGAGTTCCTGGGTTCAGTTTTATAAGAGTCTTGGGAAGTGAAAAGGAAAGAACAAAGAATTTCTACTATCTTTTCAGTTGGTGCCAAAAACCTAGCAAGATTAGCATAAAATAATTCACTACCCAGGCGTGCAAATATTACCATACACATGACAGACCTTCTATGCCTCTATGTATTTCCCTCCCTTAGTGACAGAGAAGCCGTTGGACTCTAGCAACATCGAAGCCCTTGCATCTATTGGGTGAAAAGAACCAACTTCTTCCTTTTGGTAGGTAGAGGCTAGCTGATGCAATGGCCAATCAGGTGGTTTGTATCTAGGAGAAACATGGCATAGATAGCTATTTAAATCCAACCAGAATGATGTAAGCAAGGGTGGCTGCTGTAACCAAGCTTGAGGAAAAGGGGGGTGGGGAGGAATGGGACACAGAAAGGTTAGTAATAAGGCAAACGGAAAGGAAAAATCTTGTCAGGCTGAATTATTTACAGTATGTTGGGCTGAATCCAAGAGGAGAAAAATCCAAGTGACCCATCATACCTGGAGCCTAATTTAAAATTTTAAGACTGCCTCCTTCTGTCCAGAAGGGGGAAAGAAATGAAAGACTGCACAATGTTCTCAAGTAATGAAGCAATGTTTTTCTTTTTTTAATAGAATTTCTTTAATAGGAGATCCGGGTTCTTGTAATGCTAGATTAAACAGAAACTGCTTTTTTCAGAGTTAGGATTTCAACTGAAAACTGGGCAGCCTCTCATATATAATTATATATTATAATGTTAATATATTAGAACATATTTGCAATATAAAATTATTGTGATATCTCATTATTATCATAATTTCATATCACTTTAAGGTTTGCAAAATACTTTACATAACATTAATCAATTAACAAGTATTTATCAAGCACCGACTATGTGCTAGGAACTGGGGTTACAAATACAATGAATAAAACAGTTCTTATTTGCACTGAGCTTACATTCCAAGGAGGGAGACAAGAAGTAGCTATATGAGTTGTGGTTGTTGTTCAGTTGTGTCCGACTCTTCATGACCCCATTTGGGATTTTCTTGGCAAAGATGCTGGAGTGGTTTGCCATTTCCCTCTCCAGCTCATTTGACAGATGAGGAAACCGAGGCAAACAGGGTTAAGTGACTTGCCCAGGGTCACACAGCTAGTAAGTATCTGAGGCAGGATTTCAACTCAAGTCTTTCTAACTACAGGCCCAGGGTGCTATTCACTGAGCCACTAGTTGCTTTATAAGTACATACAGGATAAATACAAAGATAATAAATACAAATAAATAAAAAAGAGCTTAAATTTTTGCAAGGTAGTTTGAGTGGGGGGCCACTGGCACTTGAGGGGCTCAGGAAAGATGGTAGCAGGTAGTACTTTAAGGAAGTGTCTTTAAGGAAGAAAAGGATTTTCTGAGGCATAAGTAAGGAGAGAGTGCATTCTAGGCATGGGGAATGATCAGTGCAAAGGTACCAGATAGAAGAAATGTGTTATGTGTGAGGAACAGAGAGATCAATTTGACTGGATGACTGAATGCAGGAGGGAGAATAATTTACATTGAGGGGAAGTTAGGTTGCAGCAAGATTGAGAATGGATTTAATCCAGGGGTTTTCATTTGATTCCTGACTTAATAAGAAACACTAGAGTTTAATGACTAGGGGAATAACTTGATCAGATCTATGCTTAAGGGAAATAATTTTGGCAGCAATATAGAGAAAGCACTGAAGTGGGGAAAAACTTGAAGCAGTGAAACCTGTTAGGAATCCATTACAACAATCTGGACAAAAGGTCTATGATGGCCTGAGCTAAGGTGGTACCTGTGTGAAGGAAGAAAAATAGTTAGATGTGAGAGATGTTATAGGATTGAAATGGTAGAAACGTAGGGTTGTAGGTAGAAATAGCAAGATTTGGCAGCTTATTGGATATGTGGGATAAAGGAGGATGACAAGTTGAGAATAATGTGAAGATTACCAATCTGGAAGATTAGGAGAAGAGAGGTGCCTTCAAGAGAAAGGCTAGAAGTGGGGTGGGTTGTAGGACAGAGATGATGAGTTCTGTTTTGTACATGGTGAGTTTGAGATATCTCTGAGACAGCCAGTTTGACACGTCCAACAGTCAATCAGAGATGAAGGTCTGATGCTCAGAACAGAGAATGGGGCCAGACAGATAGAGAGATAGAGATAGAGACAGAGATAGATCTCTCTATATAGATCTCTCTCTCTCTTTAGATATCTACCTCTCTCTCCATATATATATATATATATATATGTAGATAGATATAGATATATGTGTATATATATAGATATACACATATATCTATATGTGTACATATATCTATAGCCCAATTATATATCTATAGAGATATAGGTCTATATGTAGATCCATATATCCATATATATATATATACACACATATATCCAGCCCCAATATATATCTATAGATAATAGATCTATTTAGAGAGCTCTATATAGAGAAATTTATCTATTTATCTATCTAATCTGGGGCAGCTAGGTGGCGCAGAAGATAGAGGGCAGGCCTGGAGTCAGGAAGACTCATCTTCCTGAGTTCAAATCTGGCCTCAGACACTTACTGGCTTTGTGACCCTAGGCAAGTCACTTAACCCTATTTGCCTCAGTTTCCTCATCTGAAAAATGAGATGGAAAAGGAAATGGCAAACCTCTCCAGTATTTTTTTCAAAGAAAATCCCAAATGGGTTCATGAAGAGTCAAACACGACTGAAATGACTGAACAACACAAAATATATCTACAACCTGCCCCAGTCTCTGCCCTGAGCATCAGACTTTTATCATCAATTGCCTATTGGACATGTCAAACTGGCTGTCTCAGGGATAACTCAAACTTAACATGTACAAAAGATCTATATAGATCTATAGCTATAGATAGATAGATAGATAGATAGATAGATAGATAGATAGATAGATA